>NC_034434.1:410879-467106 GCF_002078875.1 Numida meleagris | reverse complement strand
GGTCACTGGATGGGATGGAGGTAAGATAGGTTGGGGATGGATGGGGATGAGGATTTCATGAGGTGGGATGGGTTGGGTTGGGGATGGGGATGGGTTGAAGATGAGGATGATGAAATGGGATGGGAAGGGTTGGGGATGAAGATGAGATGACATCTCCCGGCCTGTGGAAATCCATCCCAGGGCTGATCACTCAAGTGATTGCTCCTTCAGCCTTCACCTTCAGTTCATCATCGCGATCCAAAGAAGAAGAAACCCAAGAGGAAGAGCTGCCCGGTGCCTGGCTGCACGGGGACGCAGGCAAAAGGGAGGAGAGGGCGCAGTGTATTCAGGGCTGCCTCCTCCTCCACCCCAGGGCCGGGATTGCACCTCTCCAGTGTTGGACACTCCGTGGGAGGGTTTTAAAGACACCTTATCCACGAACGACCATTAAAACCTGAATTAAACCTGTGCCTAGTCAATATTTTCCATTCCAATTACTCAAGCAACAGCTTCAGTAGAGTCGCTGGCAGCTGGTGAAGCACTCCCAGAACAACGAGCGAGCTGTGGCCCATTTCGGGTCGCATCTACAAACGGAATTCGGTGCCGGGAGCCAAGGCCGCTCCGTCGGCGTCTTTCCAGCAGAGATTAAAAACCAGCATGAAAAACGCTGCAGTCCTTCCCTGCGTGAGAGGCACCGGCTCCAGGCACCGTCCCTCCCAGCGCCAACGCGGGGTGAGCGGGGAAGGGGAAGCGCGGCCACGTCCCCCTGGCAGCGCTGCACCCGCTGTGCTGGCAGCTGGCACCAAGCAGCACCTGCACGCATCCCCACCAGGGGCTCAGCAGGCTGCCGGGAAGGTGCCCCGATAAAGGCACCAGCAGCCGCACTGGGTTCTTCATCTCCACCCAAAACAGACCTCGAATTTCGGGCGAAATTCTCTTCCGCCTTAGGCTTGAGACTGAATTGTGGAGTGAAAGAAGTCAGTTCTGCGGGCTTCAAAGCACTCACCCCGTCCCAGCCCCAGTCACTGCGTTAATGACGGGTTTGTCCGTCGGGAGCGCAACAGCTCCGGCCCAAATACCTGGAACGCGCACGGTGACGGATGGAGCCGCACGGACCCAGCCCACCTGCCAACAATAAACTGTTCCAGGCCCTCATTTGCTAAATTGGATGTGTATTTTGGAGAGAGGCTCTCTCGAACCGCGGCGTAATGAAAGATGTTTATAAATCTCGTCAAACCAGACCAGCAGAGCTACGTTTTCATTTTACTTTCAAATTGCAGATGCACTTTGTGGTCATTGCCACAGAGCTACGGAGGAGCTGCTTGTTTTTAAGCAGAGCGGCGCTGCCCCACGTGAGAGGCACCGTAAACATGGAACCTTTGTCTGTGCAGAAAGATTGGGTCGGGGGGACAGAAAATATCCCAGGAGGGGACGGAGGCAGCGCTGCAGGATGGGGAGCGACGCCTCAGCCCCACGGCAATCCGCGTCCGTGCTGCAGCGCGGTGCTGAGCAGAGGCACCGCCCCCAGCTGGGAAGCAAAGCCACTTTTGTTTTCCCATCCCTCACCACGAAAGAAACAACCGGAATCAATTCCGGGCGCTCCTGGGCAATGGGCTTCTTGGTGTGCCCCGGTGTGAGCTCCCCGCTGCTGCTCCCACAGCCTCCATCAGCTGCCTGCAGGGAGGGGGGGTTCGCAGCGCGGCTCTCACGCTGAGGGCTCCTCTCCATTTCCGTGCTAAAAATAAGAGGCGATGCTCCGTCCCTGCAGCAGACAGCACGCGCAGCCCTCCTCCCCCCGCAAAGAAGCTGGAGGAAACGCGATGGCTGCGCCATGAGTGGGGCTGCACCCCACGGCTCCCCACCACCACCAAGCGGGGCCGGGAACGCAGCCATTCCCACTCGACTGTGATTATTTTTAGGATGCAGCGCTGCGCTGCACCAGGGATGCTCCTGTTGTATCCATGGCAACCGTCCCCCGCAGTGGGTACCGCAGCCCCGCCAGCGCCGGCCCCAACCCGGGGCCCCCCCGGGCGCTGTCACCGCACCGTGCCCCGCGCTGCCCCGGGTCTGAGGGCTCCCAGAGCAGAGCCCACGGTAAAACCCGAGCGCCGGCCGCGACAGGGCACGCAGCGGATGATCCTGGTTTGCTACGAGTATTAACAGCCCCCAAGCACGCGGCACCATCGGGTTTGCGGTGGGACCGTCCCCGCCGCCACGTGAGGCGGAAGCGAAACATTTGCACGAGCTAAAAACAGCGGAGCCGGAACGTGGGGGGACGGGAGCGCAGCGCTCCCCACCTCCACCCCCAGGAAACAGCCCCTGCTGCCCCCGAGCACCACGGGCCTGCTGCAAAACCACGCTGCCCAGCGCCTGCACGGCTGCTCCCGAGCTCCAGCAATGCCTCCAACGACGCTAAAAGAAAGAATTAAATCCGGGGCTGCAATTAAGCTGACGCAATGCAGCTCCTGCTTTCAGCACTTGACCTCTGAGCCCAGCTCGGACGCGCAGCAAAACCCAACGTGGGCCGTGGGCACGGCGCTGCCGCCATGGGGAGCCCGGTGCGAGTTGGCTGCCGGCTCCTGACGCTCCCAAAATGAAAATCTGAATGCCCCGAGAGCAAGGAGCTGCTCCCCTCATCCATTTCACTTCCCCAGACAAAAGGTTTCCCATGAATTCTGTCTCCTCTCCCTCCCCCGCTCTCACGGTTTCAAGACCGCACTATGCAAAAGAAAAGGACCAAATTTAGCTCGTAAGGTCGCCGCGTTTTTCTATGTTTATCGCCGCTGCATTTGACTGCCTGCATCAAGGACAGACGGACGGGAAATGCAGCAGGCAGCGCCGACAGCGTTTGATGGCTGACGTTCTGCTCGCTGCTTTCTGCTCGTTAACCCAGTTCCTTTCAGCTCCAAGAGGAGCTGCAGTAGCACCGCGCTGGCAACACGTTGCAGCCACAGCACGCTGTAACCGCGAGTAGAAAGATCATAGAACCACGGGGTCAAGCCGTGGCTGGCTTGGAAGGGACCTCACAGATGACAGAACTGTGGAATCACAGCATGGTTGGATTGGATGGGACCCCAACAGACCCTGATGCCCCCAGCCCCCCCCCTGCCGTGGGGAGCTGCCCCCCACCAGCTGCACCACCCACAGCCTTGGGCACCTCCAGGGACAGTTCACCCAACAAACTCACTGAGGATCACTTCCCTCCTCCTTCCCAGCTCTCTCTCTTTGTTTAACACCATCCCAGCCCCTGCCTTAACGCTCTGGTGTGCTCCAGCAATGGGAACCGGTGTGTGCGTGCCTCGGGACCTGATGCACGTTAGGGCTGTTCCGGCCAGGCAAGCACCTGAGAAAGCAGCTCTGAGTCTGCTGGAAGCAAACAAGGAGGATGACAGAGCTCGGGCCGGAACACCAACACGAAGCCCATTACAGCATGGGGGTAAGGCACGGCACGCCTCAACGAGACGGAGCGATGCGTCACCACGGCACGGCTGGGGCTGCAGGTCCTTCCTGGAAAGAAAGTGGCACAGAGGCCCTGGGAGGCAGCGGATGTTTCACAGGTGCAAAGGGAAGGCAAAATTTTCCCCTGAAAGTTTACGGTTAAAAACAAAAGGCTTTGGTAGAAGTCACAAAGCTGCTGCACACGTAACTTTTTCCTTTCCGATTTCCCCTGTAGTGATGTTTGAGAGTGAAAGAGGAAACACAGCCGTGTCTTTTCCAACTGCTAGAGATATCCCAAATAAATGCCTCAGGGATGGAGAGGCAAAGCGGAGAGGAGGAAGGGACGGACGCAGAGGAGGAAGGGATGGATGTGGTGGATGGAGAGGAGGAAGGGATGGATGTGATGGATGGAGAGGAAGGGATGGATGTGGTGGATGGAGAGGAGGGGATGGATGTGATGGATGGAGAGGAGGAAGGGATGGACACAGAGGCAGCAGCTGTGTGCCATCGGTGGTGGGATTTTGGATGAAGAGGACCCGGTCCCTGCGCAGCCTGGTTCCACCTGCTGCACTGCTGCTGGGGCAGTGGGTGCTCCTGGTAAACAGCACAGCCTCCAGAAATGAAAACACCAACACATCCACCTGGAGCAGGTTGTCTTTCCGCAGGCTATGTCTGCTGGGGCCCTGCACACCCCCAGCTTGGGGGGCCGCCCCACAGCAGCTCAGGAACGTTCCGTCCCCTGCAAGAGCAAGCAGCAGAACCCGGGCTGCGGCAGAGCAAAGCACGGAAATGGTGCAAGAGGCGTCAGTGACCTCAGGTGACGCTGGCACTGGCGCCGTGCCGAGCGCTCACACTCAGACCACGGCAGCGGGCAGTGCAGCACTGCGCAACTTCCACGGGTGTTGTCAAGTTCCTCCTTAGGACGAAGGATTTGCGCACGCAGGAAGGAAAGCGCTGGTTGCACCCCGCCACCGCAGCGGGCAGAGCAGCAGAGCGCTGCTTCAGGATTTCCTTCCGATCTTGCACCGAGCCGAGCTCTGTGACCAAACCCGAAGGGAGGCAGCTTGTCAGGCAGCACCGCCGTGCAACACGGCGCCTTACACGGCAGGCTGGAGGCAGACAGCCTGGATCTCTTGCACCGAGCCTTGCAAAAAAGGCACCAACCCAGAAGCAGGGCAGCGCTGGCCGTGCCGCCACTGCAGACACACTCAGCAGACACCAATGTGAGGGCACTGCTGGCAGCTGCACGGGTGTGACGGCAGCTGACACACCTGAGCACCAGCCCTCCTGCTCCAGAGTCCCTGGGAGGTTCTGAACACGGAGCCCTCAGCACCAGAACACAGCCCCGCTGCTCTCATATCGCCCACTTTGCTCTTTCTCTTTTAAGCACGCTCCCCCCGAGCTGTTCTCCCTGCTGTGCTCTGGGCCCTTCCTCTCCTCTCATGGTTTCTCCTGGCTGCGAGACACAGCGCCAGCGGAACTGCAGGACAGGACTATTAACAGCCAGCAGTCTCCATGTCAGTCCTGATTATAAGGCAAATTAATTCCAGCCTGAGCCAAACTCAGCCCAGCCCAGCAGCTGGGCAAACACAGATGCGTCCACACAAACAGCAGTGGGTGATGAAGGCTTTGGGAAATGGCATCCCTGCCCCTCTGCCCCCAGCGCGGCCTCAGCTAAAGGCAGTGGAGACGCTCAGGGCTCTGCTCACCCATTTTTCCCTGTTTTGAAGTTCCTGGGTGGAAGGATGGCTGTGCGGGTTCGGATGCATGGCCGTGGTGGGGATGCGTTGGGGTTGGACCGGAGGATCAGAGCATCACAGAGCGGCTTGAGGTGGAAGGGACCCTTAAAGGCCACCTGACCCAACCCCCCAGGAGCAGGGGCACCCCCAGCTCCATCAGCACGCAGAGCCCCGTCCCCTGACCTTGGGGGTTCACACACGGGCTGGAAGAGGAGGGGAACATCTGGGTCCAGGCCACCCGCCTGTAGAGGGGCACCTCGTGCCCTTTGATTTGCCCTGGAGCACCCGAGACGTCTGCATGGGGCAGAGAGATCCACCACAGCCCATGAGAGCCCCACCTGCCCCACAGAAGCCACCGGCAGAAGGGGGGGAATGGCTCAAGGGACCGCAGGGAACAGCAGGGAACCAGGCGGATTTGTGCGCACACACTCAGGCGCCTGGTGGAACAGGAGACGCCCCAGGCACCTCCAGCAGAGTGTGCAGCTCCTACACCACGCACGTCACCCTGCACTGAGGAGTCAGACACAGAGAGCAGCATCAATGTCACCCAGCAGAGCGGGGCCACGGGGCTCAGGCACCCAAGGGTGTTTGCTTTGCCCGTGTCTGCACTACAGGCACCAAGCGCATCCACTGCGACGCCGCAATGTCACGTGCGTGGCCTGAGGGCACCCTGAGAGCATCGCCCTGCCCTCCCCAGCAACCCTCCCTGCCCATCCCGCAGCCGGGCCAGCAGCCCCGCAGGGCAGCCAGGGCTCTGCGCAGCAAAAGGCCGAAGATCAGAGCTTGTCTCTTCAATCACAACCAGGGATCGTCAGGAAGCCGTGCAGAGCCATCCCTGCCACCTCTCCCCCTCGCTGTCACATCGGAGGATGCAGCAGCCGCATGAAAGCACGTTTCCCTGGGAAACCGGGCTAAAAATAGGGCGGCTGGGGAGACGGGGTTTGGGAAACCGCAGCGAGGACGAGGCACCGCTCCGCGTTCAGCATTCCGATGGAGGATCCCCAGCGCTGAAAGCACCCAGGGTCACGGGATCACCGAGCCGGAATGACGGGTCAGGGCACCCAGCCCAGCTCCCCTGCAACGAGCAGGGCCGTGCACAGCTCCACCAGGCTGCCCAGGGATGAGGAGGGGTCCCCGCGGGCCCCCACGGAGCCTCGCCCCGCTCCAGCATCGCCCCTTCCCCCGGGTTCAGCACGGAGGCAAAGCAGCCCTGGGTGCATTTAATTACCCTGTATAAGTTAGGTAGCCAGGGTTTCCGCCTCGGATTTAACACGTCACAGCCGATGAACCACGGCACCAGTGCAGGACAGACTGCACCATTTGTTTGTAAAAATGCCCTGTGCGCCAAGGAGCACTTTATCAGGGAGATAAAGTGAAATCAAATAAAATAAGGAGATAAGGCATTGCTGGTGATCAATGCTTCCAAACAAGGAACGTGCTCCGTGTGCATTTTAAGGTGAAACAAGCCAACAGCCCACGCGGGGTGCAGCCAGTGGTCACATCCACGGCACCATTCCCTCCATCCCTCTTTATTCCCTATCCATGGCACCATTCCCTCCATCCCTCTTTATTCCCTATCCATGGCACCATTCCCTCCATCCCTGCTCATCTCCCACCACTTCCTTGCACCAGGGGAGCCGTGGTGAGGACCCCCCCCCCCCGTGCAGCGCGGTGGCACCGGGCTGAGGCTCTGCTCCCAAAGCAGCGCTCTGCAGGGCACGCATTGCACGCTGCCTACCAGCTCCTCCTCGCTCCTTAAAAGAGAACTGAACATTATTTACAGCCTAATTTTAAGCCATCGCCCCGGAGCTAGAAACTGAATTCATTTCCATAGACGCCGAGTGGTTTTACTGGTACGCTGGAGCTAATTACCTCCTCTCCCCCCGTCTCCATTATTACTGTCACCTCCTGCAGGGACAAGGCAGAGCGGTGTCACAGCCCTCCCAACGCAGCAGAAAGAAAAAATAAAGAAGGAAATAAACAAATCTCAAAACCATTTTCCATCGGCCGCGGCCAAACAAACGAGGGCCCATCATCCGCGTTCATTATCATTCTGCTCTCAGTTCCTCGGAGCCCGAAGCCAGCGCTGCAGCGCACGCCGAGAGAGAGCAGGGATGGGGTTTAAGTAGGTCAGTGCTAAGGATGAGCAGGACCAGGCCTCCTGGGGCTGCTTTTGTTTGCTGGCAGCCACTGCAGCCCTCGTCCGACAGAAATGAGAGCGCTGCGAGGACGCAGCCCACGCGGCAGCAAGGTGGGCACCGCATTTAGGGGACACGTGATTGGAAAGCGAGGGATGTGGGAAAACACGGGGGTGGGTCGTGGAAATGAATGGGATTGCAGCACTATCCCCTTCCCTTTCTGGCTCCTGTTCCCACCCTTGGATTTCTCGTGACGGGGAAATCAGCCTCAGAGCATCCCCACACCTCGCTGAGCGGCGGTTGGAGGAAGAAAACCCAAAAACCGAGGGAGCGTGGGGAAGGAGACGCAAATGGAGGGAGGTGCCAAGCCCAGAAGAGCTTCACCGCGTGGGTAGCGGCCCAAACTGCAGCGGGTGCCCGAAGCCCAGGGGATGAGCACGACCCAGCGCCCGCAGCGCTGCCACCGCACCGGAGCACGGGGCGCTGCCGCAGGGCTGAGCTGACGTGCTGCAGCTGGGGCAGGGCAGGGACAGCCAGCAGCGCCCGACAGTCCCGGACCATGGGTACCAGCTGGGCTGCGGCTGGAGGAGCAGGAAGGAGGGATGAGGTTGGTTTCATTCTCAGACGCGCAGTGCCTGAAGTGCCAGTTCTGATTGGAGTTCACGTCCCGCTCAGTTCTGCCTCTCAGAAGCAAGCTGGCACCTTGTCCCTGGAGTCCAGTGCTCTGAGGGCAGGCAGGGTGCTGGCTTTCTCAAGGTCCTCAGGGAGGCGAACTCCACGACCACCAAGCCCAACCATCAACCCACCCCCACCGAGCCCACTCCAAAATCAGAGCATTAAAAGATCTCCACGATCGCCAAGCGCAACCACAAGTCTGAGGTGGAGGAGGACCAGCCGTGATGCTGGAAGTTCAGTGAGGCATTTCAATGATGAAAATTCCCTCTGGGAGTCACTGGGGCTCTGCAGGTCCAACCGGGCGAGGAACCGACGGCAGCAGGGGCAGAGCCGCGTCCCAGCTCCACGCAAAGCTGGGCAGGCACCTGGGGGAATGCTGGCAAAGGGAAACCAGCAGAAAGGGGATGACACCATGTGGAAGCAGAGCGCTGGCCCATGAAATACGGGAGTTTCAACTGAGCACAGCCCAAGACCTCGGGGAAAACGCAAGCCAAGCAGCGCAGGAATGGCCACGGACATCTGCCAGCACTGCTGATAACACGGCAGCACGCAGCCCTGCAGGAAGGGGGGTAAAATGAATGGGGAAAAAGAGCAGAGAAAGATGAGAAGGGATTCCACAAAGGCAGTGGGGAGAAAGGCTGCTACCATCACAAAGTCCAACCCCAACCATCCCCACCATGTCCACCCATGGAATCATTGGGGTTGGAGAAGACCTCCAAGGCCATCAAGCCGACCCATCCCCACTGTGCCCACGCAGAGCATCTTCAAGGTTGGAAAAGAGCTCTCAGCTCCCCAGTTCCACCCCCACCCCAGCCCCACCGCGCAGTGCCACACCTCGGGGCCCTGCTGCTGAGAACCAAATGCAGGACGGGGATTTTACACCGCCTCTCTCCTTTCTTGGCTCTCTTCAGCCTTCCCACTTAATGTAGCAGCACACAGCACCGCCTGCACCATAAATTATCATGTGTAATACCGAGCTGCAGACAGGATCAAACAGCCTCATTTACAAGGAAATTCACTTTGGATCATTCTCAGCATTTCTCTTTTGGAAAAGGGGAGGAAGAAAGCAATGCTTAAACAACAGTGAATCCACGCTGAATTAGGGATGTGAAGGACTGAAACGACGCCAAGCCATTAAAACTCAGCGCAGAATTCATCCTAACGACACTTACACAAATCTTCCTGATGCGCACAAAATCGGCACAAAAATCAACAACAATTTGGGACACCAGAGTAGAGCCAGGGGCAAAACATGTGTCAGATATCAGCGTGCAGGATGGAAAAGGAGGATTTATAAGGAGAAAAATACACTAAGCTCAATGCATGAGGTAGATACGTGTTGGTTTTATGCTGTGAAATTGATTCTGCAGGCTGTTCTCATTTTGGGGACAAAAAGACACAATAAAAGCCAGAGTTGGTCAAGAATTAAAAGGTTGAGTTTCTCTTTTTTTGGTTTACTTGGTTTTTGGCACAGCCAGGTTACTCCAGCCACACGTAAATAGTGATTTGTTAGAGCCTGGCTTCAGAGAAATTGTCAGGACCCATTATTTTTACCAAATTTTAGTCTCTGTTTCAAAATTAAGCCCCTTGTACCTCAGGAGTTGGACTCGACGTTGCTGACGGGTCCCTTCCACCATGGGATATTCTACAAGCCTATGGTTTTCAGAAATGTCGCGTATCACGCTGTGGTCTTTAGCACGTCCAGATCAGATGCTCAGCTGATCAGCAATCAGATGATCAATTCCATGCTCCAAACTTCCCAGAGAACCAGAACCAACCCAGCGCTCTGCCCATAAGAGCACCAAGGCCACGGGTTACTTTTGGAAGAGCAGTCTCAGAATCAGGGCAGCTATCTGAGATCAGTTTGAACAGTGAGCTCGTAAGGTGAGACCAGCTGGGCAAGAGACAGATAGAAGGAAGGAAAGCTTAAAGGAGAAGCTTTGGGCTCTGCCAGCGACACAGAGTGGAACATCAGAAGGAAAAATTCGTCAGCATGTGCTCTTGGAACAGCAGGTAGCAATGCTCTGGTGAGGGCACACAGAGCTGGCGGTGAAACGTCGCAGCGCTCCCGTGCAGCGCTGCCATGCATCCATGCAGGCAGACACAGCCCGGGGTCGAAGCCCGGCTGGACATTGGTGTGGCAGGGGCAGGACGCCCGAACTCCACGTCACTGCCCCACGGTGACTGCTCAGCGGTGATCTTCAATCGCTTTTATATTCTGACCATGAACTTCTTGAGGACGGGAAAGAGCCGGACAGAGCCCCATAAATGGGGAGAGAAAGCGTTGTGTGCCCTGAAACACTGAAACGTTCCCATCTGGAAGCGTGATGGCAGCCGGACCATCCAGACAGGAGCGGGACGGGGTTGGACGTTCAGTTCTAGGACACTGCAAGCCACGAAGCGCAGCTTCCCAACGCGACTCATCCCCACAGATCACCAACAACCCTTCCAGGTCCACCCTCCCACCACTGACAGTCCAAGAGCAGACGGATTTATCTGCTGTAGCCCAGCGCATCCGCCCAGGAGAGGGGGAATCCTCCCAGTCCCACCCTACCACCATAGATAGGCAAGAATAGAAAGGACGTATCTGTTTCTGCCCTGGCTGGAGATGGGCACCTCAAACAACACTTTGCTGAAGGCCAATAAGGCAAAGCAGCACTACAATGAGCAACATATCCAATGGGTACGACGGGTTGGAGCCGCTTTCATAGGAATTATAGCTACTGCAGAAACCTGGTTCTAAATCTTTGGAGGAGGAGGGCTGGAACTGGGTGCTCGTTGAGGTCCCTTCGATCCAACCATTCCATGAGTTTTTATTTTTGACGCGCCCTGAAGAACTCTTCCTCAATATCCCTTAGATAAAACCATTTCAGAGAATACCAAGAAACCGATCTCAGGGAAAGCCCGTCTCCTACAACGCACCCCAAGCTCCAAAGACTTCTCTCTACCGAGACCTCCATCCCAGGAGGACCAGTAAAATTCTTCATATTCACAGGAGTATCATGAAGTACAACAAATTGCCACCACTGTGTGATCAGACACAACAATTTACCTTTTGAGGTCAAACACCCACATAAAGGATTCACCATTTTGCAGCAAACATTAAACTTTGCCTCTCGCGAGCCCAACTCTCTGCAGAGCTCACATCATCCCCATCATAAATCCAGAGATGTGGGAGACAAAGTCATTTTCACTGCACCAGGGACGTACTGAGAAGTATAATAAAATCCATTTTGGAAGGTGAGATGGGGTTCCCCAGTCAGAGGTTCAGGACCCATTTTGGAGATGGTGAATGAGCAGTGCTGCAGCTTTGGGAAAATGAGTTTTAAGAAAGAAACAACCCTCTTCCAACCACCCTGCGAGCTCCCTCCTTAGCAGGAGCGTCAAGAGCTGAAGAAACCCTTTCCAAATAATAAAAAAATTAAAAGAGAACATCAAGAGTGCTCTTCATCACGGTGCTCGGACTCCTGTTTGGTGACTCCAGGGCACAAAGACAACAGATCTGCTAGCTATGCAATGTATATTCCCAAGAAAAACTGTCATTCCTTAACCCAAGTTACTACAGTGTGGTCAGCAAACCTGCACAGGAAACAGCAAAGACAATGATAATGACTGCAATTGAGCTACAGGCACACGGCAGTTAAATTTTCTAGGATTTAGCCACAAAGACAACATTGGAGAAATTAAGCCATTTTTTCCATTTACAGATGAGTACCTGGTGCTTAAGTCTGACAGCTAACTGGAGGCTCCCAAAGCACAGTTATGAATAGAAATCTTGTACAAAAACAAAGCTATTTATGCTCCGCTCGGGCACTGAAAAAAAACATTATGGGAGAATCTGCTCTGAATAAAGTCTGCTCCTTTGTCAGCCTGCAGCCGCCCATAACAATGGTGTCAGCCACTGGCACAGCTGAATCAGAGCTAAACATGGGTTGGTTGGCACTGGTGACAAAGGACAAATCGTGTTAGATAGCTATTTAGAAGCAGTTTGCTTTGCTGAAGCAGCTCTCACCTCCTTTTGATCATATCTAGCCTCCCAGTTTGGATGGAAATTCCCAGTTAGCTCCTCCACCACTGTCGGCAATGGATAATCGTCACTGCGTGCACAAAGCTCAAGGGACAGATTAATTTGATAGCACAGCTGTAACGCTCCTCCTTTGTGCAGAGGGTGATGGTTCCTCAGAGGAACGCTGGGTTAAGTGCACTGCCAAATCCCAGTCTGGGTTCCTCTTTCTTCTTGGTTCCTCTTCGGGTTCCTCTTCCTTCTTTTACATCACAATGAATGTCTTTGGATTTTGGCTTTTGTTTGGTTTTTGTTGTTTTAAATGGATAGCAACAAGGAATGTACAAAATGCCCATCTCCGCCCCAAAACAACCGACTGAAGATGGGTATTGGCAGAGCACTCCCAATGACCTAACAAACCAAAATCACCAAATAACCCAACCCACCAAACAACCCTCTGCTGCTTCCCACCCAGCCTACAAATAACCCAACCTCGCTGCTTCCACCTTTCTGCTAATGTCCTGAAATGCCCACGTGGAGCAGAAGCCTGGGAAGAACACAGGGACGTGTCCACATGTGTAGAGATAAGATCAGGAAAGCCAAGGCACAGATGGAGCTGAACTTGGCTAGGGATGTGAAAAATAACAAGGGGTTCTACAGGTACACAGGCAGGAGACAGATCAAGGAGAGTGTTCCCCCTCTGATAAATGAAGATGGAGAAGTGGCTTCCCCAGACACGGAAAAAGCTGAGGTGCTCAATAAGTGCTTTGCCTCGGTCTTCACTGGTGGCCAGGCTCCGCATGTCTGCCAGGACCCTGAACCTCGAGGTGTGGGTGAGAGGAGTGGATTTTGTCCCACTGTAACAGTGGAACAAGTCCGAGACCTCCTCATGAAAATGAATGTATGGAAGACCATGGGGCCGGATGATATCCATCTGAGGGTTCTGAGAGAGATGGCTGATCCATCATATTTGAAAAATCATGGCTGTCCAGTGAAACTCCCAGAGACTGGAGAAAGGGAAACATGACATCCATCTTTAAAAAAGGGAGAAAGGATGACCCTGGGAACTACAGGCCGGTGAGCCTCATCTCTGTGCCTGGGAAGATCACGGAGCAGATCCTCCTAGAAGACATGTTAAGGAACATACGTGACAAGGAGGTGATCCGAGACAGCCAGCATGGCTTCACCAAGGGCAGACCTTGCCTGACCAACCTGGTGGCCTTCTACGATGGAGTGATGGCATTGGTGGATGAGGGAAGGGTAACAGATGTCATCTACCTGGACTTCTCCAAAGCCTTTGACGTGGTCCCTCACCACATCCTTCTCTCTAAATTGGAGAGGTATGGATTTGAAGGATGGACTGTTCGATGGGTTAAGAACTGGTTGGCTGGTCACAGCCAAAGGGTTGTGATCAATGGTTCTATGTCAGGGTGGAGGCCGGTCATGAGTGGTGTCCCCCAAGGCTCAGTCTTGGGACCAGTGCTCTTCAACATCTTCATCAATGACACAGACGACGGCATCGAGTGCACCCTCAGCAAGT
The DNA here is from genome assembly GCF_002078875.1 of Numida meleagris. NCBI lineage: Eukaryota > Metazoa > Chordata > Aves > Galliformes > Numididae > Numida > Numida meleagris. The sequence goes on along the minus strand of NC_034434.1, from coordinate 453,594 downwards.
TTGCAGATGACACCAAGCTGAGCAGTGCAGTCAATACACTGGAGGGAAGGGAAGCCATCCAGAGGGACCTGGACAGGCTGGACGAGTGGGCCCACGAGAACCTGATGAGGTTCAACAAGGCCAAATGCAGGGTGCTGCACTTGGGCTGTGGCAATCCCAGGTATTTATACAACCTGGGGGAAGAACTCCTGGAGAGCAGCCCTGTGGAGAGGGACTTGGGGATCCTGGTGGATGAGAAGCTGGACATGAGCCAGCAGTGTGCGCTGGCAGCCCAGCAGGCCAACTGTGTTCTGGGCTGCATTAAAAGAGGAGTGGGCAGCAGGGAGAGGGAGGTGGTGGTCCCCCTCTACTCGGCTCTTGTGAGGCCCCATCTGCAGCACTGTGTCCAGGCCTGGGGCCCCCAGCACAAGAAAGACGTGGAGCTCTTGGAACAAGTTCAGAGGAGGCCACCAAGATGAGCAGAGGCTGGAGCACCTCTCCTATGAGGAAAGGCTGAGGGAAGTGGGCTTGTTGAGCTTGGAGAAGAGAAGGCTCCAGGGAGACCTCATTGAGGCCTTCCAACACTTGAAGGTAGCGTATAAACAGGAGGGGAACGATGGTTTACAAGGGTAGATAGTGACAGGACAAGGGGGAATGGTTTTAAACTGAGACAGGGGAGATGTAGGTTAGATATTAGGAGGAAGTTTTTCACACAGAGGGTGGTGAGGCACTGGAACAGGTTGCCCAAGGAGGTTGTGGATGCCCCGTCCCTGGAGGCATTCAAGGCCAGGCTGGACGTGGCTCTGGGCAGCCTGGTCTGGTGGTTGGCAACCCTGCACTCAGCAGGGGGGGTTAAACTCAATGATCTTTGAGGTCCTTTTCAACCCAGGCCATTCTATGATTCACCAATCACTAATGATTAAAATCGGCTGACGGGTCTCAATGCACAATAGGAAATATAAAATTATCCTTAGGTGACTGATTTTCTGCTGGAATTCTGCAGGGATTGCTCTTACTGTACTTTTAACACTGCTAAAACCTCACCACGGCGGTATCAAGGATGGATGGAACCATGCTCACAGAAGATCCTAAGCAAGAGCCCACCGTCCTGCAAGGAAGCTGCCCCGTGTCACAGGTGTAGGGCTGCTCCAAGTCCCGTTGGAGGGTCCCACAGCCATTGAGTTTCCCTAAGACCTCACTGCTGGGTCCAGGGAAACCGCACAGTGTGTACAGAGTGCCGCACAGTGACTGCTAATCCTGCACAATGAGGAATTCCCAAAGTGCCTCTCGAGCAATGGGTCAGCTAATCCCATTCACCACCGGGATTTTTTCCCATTTAGGAAATAGAAACTGACTGAAAACATGAATTTTCCTCCTTTTCTTTGGCTTTGCAGATACTGCTTTGACGAGGGAAAGCCTGACATTTGGGTATTTGGGAAATTAAATGTGAGCTGCTCCTGTACATTATTGTTAAACCCATAACCTCTATCAGACACCAGAGATAAAGTGGCTTTTAGGAACCTAACAGAACAGAAATTCGCTCTCACTATCCTTCCACCACAGCTCTATATGAATATTTACCCACAAAGACTCCTCTTCATCAGTCATAAACGGAACATGACATTGAGAAATGCAAGAACCAGTGCTGCACGTGACGCTGATCAGCATCAGCTCTCACGCAAAGCTGCTCCACAGCAGGAAGAGAACAACCCTGCAGGTCTGCCCACTGCTCACACTGCTTCTCTAGAGGGTTAATTTTGCATCTGCAGTGCAGTGAGAGCTGTGCAGCTTTTGGGCAGTTCCAAACTCGCTGCAAGACACAGCGCTGCTTTTTGCTTGTTCAGCTCTACCCCGCTGGAGCTCAACGCACAGTAAGTACTTCAGAGCTCCGTCCACCACTAAAGCAGATTTTGCACAGTGATCTGCAGGGAAGCAGGTGCCATTTTACAGCTCAAGCACTAAATCATCCCCTGACACTGGGGGTAGGGGAAACAACTTGAGAAAGGAAGAGCTGTGTTTTAGTTTTAGGTTTTAAGAGCTTGACCTTAAAGCGCTTTTTGAGTTGACACGCTTAAACACGTGTTCAGTGGTATTTGTCCCCAAATATCCATGCCCTAATGAACACATATAGAGAAAGAAGGAGCAAACAAAGCGCAGTCCCAGAGACACAGGGAATAAATGCTCCACTATCCCAGTAACAGCGAAGGAACACATAAAACTCAGGAGTGACACCAATGTGAATTCGTGGAAAGTTTGGGAACTGACTAGAGCGAGTTTCCAGCACCGACCTCTTGAAGTGGCTGGCCAGGACGCCCACCAGCTCCCCAATCCTGTTGTCGTTGGGCGGCTCTTTGCTGAAGAGGCAGACGATGAGATCCTTGTTGTCCTTCGTGTGGAAGACCACCAGCTGGTCCTTCCCATTGGAGACGCTCAACCCGACCAACTGCGAAGAGAAAGAGCGAACAACGTCAGATACATCCAGGCAATTTGCTACTGGCCACACCAGCTTTCCTCTCCAGCGTGCCACGCTGCCTCTCCACTTCTGCCTCCACCACCAAGAGCACTGCCAAAGGGAATGGCACTCACACCTCTCCCAGAAAAAAAGGTAAAACAATAGGCTGTGTGTTGTTTCATAGGGAAAGAATACATATGGATTAAAAAAAAAGAAAAGAAAAACCAAGAGGCAAGTATACGAACAAAATGGTGCAAGAAAAAGAGAGAAAGAGGAACGAAAGAGGAAAGAGAGGAGAGAAAGAGGAAAAAACAATGAATTCAAAGATGTTCGAGCAGATGCTCTCTGTCCACCCAATGATTACACAACTCCTCGGAGTCGTCCAAATCCAGGCAGAGGGAAACCACGTTCTCCTGAAAGCGAGAGGCACTGACACCATTTTGGGAAATCAAAATCTCATTATTCCCTTTTTAGAGAAGAAAAAGCCCTCCCCGTGCCCCCGCTGCCTGCACTGGAAAGCAGCTGAGCACAACCCGAGCTGGAGACCTCCTGCTCCCAGCTGCGCATTCCCAGCACAGGTGGGGTTTATTCTTTACCACTGACGCTATTTTGAGGCCGTGAAATACTTCCACGAAGCTGCACTTCATGCACAGACACTAACAGCTGCTGGGCTTTACGGTGCCCCTTGCAATTAATTTGCATGCTTAAATAACATCTCGGGAGCACAACGGCACCACGGGGACTTCTGCCACCAAGGCTGCACAGTGCACGGAGTAGGGGCGATGAACAATTGAAGTCTGAATCTGAAAAGCCAAGTGAAGCATTAATTATTCAACAGGGCTTTGTCAGACGTCCAAGAGCCCGACAGAACTGTCCTATTTCACCCCCTCCCCCTCCACAAAGACTGAACAAATAAAAATAATACAAAAGAGATCGTTTTCGAGAAGGTGCTTAGCTGGGAATTTGCAAACACTAATATTAGCTCTGCCTGGAGATCTGAAAGCCATTCCCAGCAGCCGCAGAGCTCCGTGCACGACACGCAGCGCTGCAGCCCTAAGATCCTTCCTGCTTCTCAGTCACCTCCGATCCCTTTAAGATACAAAATACGAGGATGCAGAACGTGAAATGCAAGCGGGTATAACATGAAGGGCTACGCTGAAACCACAGCTGAAGGAGACGGGAACGCAGCGCGGTTCCTCCCGCTGACAAGAAGCCATGGGAGCACAGACATCAGCTGATGTCTCCGATGCGATTTCCATGGAAACACCAGCCCTGAGGACGTTGCCACGTTGACAGGGTGCCTCAGAAACGCTGACAGCAGCAGCGCAGCTCCCAGCTGCGTTCACCCTGCCGCGCTGGAAGGGCGGACGTCTTCCCAAGGGACACGCGTCTTCCTGGTAGGGCCTATTAGTACGCCGATCCTTATTAACACTGCTGTAATTATTACCCATTCGCTTCTCGTGTTGGTCCAAACAATTGTTCTTTCCCAGCAGGGGCAGCGCTGTTGGCTGCAGATCAGTGGGATCGGCGCGTGCACCACGATGCCATCCCGGCGTGCACAGATTTTCTCCTGTTTCCATGGTGCAGCAGCAGAAGGTAAAAGGCTTTGGCCAGCAGAGCAGAGATGCATGGCTCCAGCATCTACCGTGCTGGAATATGACCCTGACACCTGTGTGGGTCCTTTGGAGCCATTTCCCCTACAAAGCACTCCAGGAGCACTTGGCAATAGCTCAGCTCATGTGCATTGTTCAGTCCAGGAGCCCAAAGGGAATCACTGCAGAGCTATGAATAAAGCTGATTCCTATCTATGGAAATTTAACCATGTGATGGACAAAATCCCACCTCATCTGTCCGAGTTCACCTTGATCCTTTGAAAAAAATCCCTCCACCTTTAGAGAGTCTGCTGTGCACTAAGGGGTTTGTTAGCACAAGCAAGAGTCAGTCATTGAGATTGCTAAATGCAGCCTGCTGACAGCTTCGTTTGGCACAATTAAGAGACAATGTCAGTAGAGCACAACGTCAGCTCAGGAAGATGACCTGCAGCTGCTGCATACGAGGCAGCAACGTCCTTGCAAAACAAGAGGAACTGCCGTGGTGATGCTGCTTTGCTACAGCACACACATGAGCTGAGGGAAACACACAAGCACATTCGCCCTCGTTGCATTGGGTTTAGGTGGATAACCAGCAAGGACACTGGGAAGGGGCCAACAAACCCAACATCTGGGTGCCATCTCACTAATCATTCACTGCACATTTGCAGATTAGGCTTTACTGCTCCTCTAATCCCATTTTTGAGCACTGTGGGACCGGTGGGTTTGTTTTTCCTTCAAATGCAAATGTCACAACCAATTTGTGTGTGACACCTGCAAGCAGTGCAGCCAGGTCCTGCAGGGTGGAGATAATGAGAGCGGCGTCACCTCGGGCTGACGGAAGCAAGCAGGTGGAATCCAAGCTAAGAGGAGCTTTTCTCCCTTCCCCCTTCCTCCCAGTGATTATCTGCTGCTTGGTGACTGGCAGCTAAATGCTGCTTACATTAAACATGAACAAATAGATATCAAATCGATTCAAACAGCGTTCGGGATCAAACGAAACCCCAGAGACAGAGAAACCGTGTCTGAAGCTGCTGTGAAAAGCCAGACCCTTACAGGGCCAAGATCTTGCAACACAAATAAATAACAAAACAGCAGAAGGAAGAGAAGAATGCATCTTCTTCCAAGGTCCTTTTCCATTCTATGGATAGCAGCATGGAGCTGTAGAGTAGGTGCTCTGCCAACGACTACGAGATTGTCTGCAACTTACGTTATAGAGGGGGATGGTCTTCATCACTTTGTACTGCTTCATAGGGTCCATCTTGTAAAGGTGCCGGTCGGTGATGAAGATGGCTCTGTCCTCCACCTTACTGAAGCGGTTGACCTGTGAAGAAGCAGCGTTCAGTCACAGGCAGAACAAAAACCTGGCAGCAGCAAACACGTAAAATTCACACAGGTCTTAAACAGGTTGACTTGGAGGAGTGAAAAGAGAAGGTCAAACCCATAACCCCTGTTTATACATAGGGAAATGGGCACTGCGAGAGCAGCAACACTCCCAGACCCAGCAGGGCTGGGACAACCGAGACCTACATCCAACAAAGGATTAATTACAATTGTAACTGAACCGCTTCTCTTAATTCCAGGTATTCTGCTGTTCTGAATTCGTGTTTATTTTTGGCTATCCATCAACAGCAACAGCATCCCTCCAGTACCCAGCCATTAAATCACCAGAAGTGCTGCCAGAAGCCACACCAGCACCTCTGGGAGATTGCTGCAAAGACATGGAACTGTTTGTTGAGAACACACTCATTCATAAGGCGACAAGAGACAAAGCGCTGTCCCCTCACAGCTACACCTGGTCTGCAGAAAACCCAGGAACGCTGCAGCTAGTCAAATACTGGTTCATTTAATTAATAAATTAGTAACAAACTGTATTCTCCCGGGAGCAGTGTTTTATACCCTGGGATCACGCCTTTGAGGTCCCTTCCAACCCAACCCATTCTATGACTCTGTATTCATGTACCCTTTTTACACAGATCATTTCAATTGGAGGTTGGAACCAGAAGATCTTTAAGGTCCCTCCCAATCCAACCATGCCACGACTCCACGGTTCTGCAGCCTTTAAGGTCCCTTCCAATCTAAGCCATCCCATGATTCCACGAAATCCCCCCATCCTACTGCAGCTCACCACACTCTTTTAGGCTGTTGGTGACATCAGGCTCTACCAATAGGGTTTGCACAGAGGAAACACGTCTCTAACATTACAGTTAATTCATCAACAGAATACTATATAAAAGGAGAATATTTGATGCAATCTAAACTACTCAAGAGGCTGAGTACTAAATAATCACCAGGTAAAGTCTTTGCAAAAGAAAAAGAGAAAGTAGGGCAGGAAGCAGAAAGCATTTTTCACCAGGAATAGCAGTTGTCAGTCTCCCAGCAGTCACGCTCAGGCCGTGGTTTGGTTGTGCAGCCTGCAGGACAGCACACTGCACGGCCTGGGGTTCAAGGCAACGCTTCCTTAGGGGGTGATCTGCCCCACACAGACATCAGACCACAGAATCATAAAGGTTGGAAAAGACCACAGAGATGGTCTAGTCCGATCCTGACTCATCCCCACCACGTCCACTCTTGCAATCACAGAACATGAAGGTTGGAAAAGGCCTCTGAGATCCCCAAGACCAGCCCCCAGCCACCCCCACCATGCCCACCGACCACGTCCCTCAGTGCCACATCTCCACAGCCCCCAACACCTCCAGGGACGGTGACACTGCCTGTTGCAGCACCTGGCTGTAAGGTCAAGCTTCAGGTGGCTTACGTATCTGTGGCATATTGATGTAAATGGTTCATGCTGTGCCTTTAGTGCCTCGTGGAGAAGCTCGCACAGAAGAGATTCAGACAAATGCCAGCACAATTGCAAATGCCACTATTCTTTGGTTTTGTAGGAGTGGAGACAGCCCTTATGTTCTCGGATACTGATCATACCCTTCCTAGCATTGTGTTCTCTGCACCTTCTGGGCTTCTTTTATTTATATCCCCGTTGATCCAAATGTGAATCAGACTTAATTTCGCTTCCTTAGCTTCCTTCAGCTGATAGGGAAAAATGAAAGTCCTGCCTACAGCAGAAAACCTTCAAACTAGTTTTCCAGGTGTGTGCCCTGGGGTGAGAGCAATGGGATTTGGAGACGGTGCTCTCAAGGGAGCACGGTGTCACAAATGACAAGGAAGGGAAATGGGAAGAAAAGACACGTTCTAAAAAAAGGAGAAATCGTTGTTTCCTAGGTGATAAAAGAAAATCTGGCGGCATGCATGAAATATGCATTTGGTTTCCCAAGGCAAAAAAGCTGAAAAATAAAAAGCACCACAACACTCAGCAGAAGATGTATTTTTCCATAGGAAAATGACCTGCTTCCACCTATACCTCCCATCAGTGCGATGTCAAAGCCTCTTCACAGGCACGCTATAAAAAGAACTACAAAGCTTTGGCCCAAACAGATTCATCACTATTACTCATATCAAGCTGTCAGAATGAAGACCCCGTACACCCAAGCAGTTATCAATACTTCAAGAGCTGCTGCGAGTTTGTTACCTTCTTGATTTCTCTAGAACAACGTCAATCATCAGCTAAAAAAAAACCCTCTCAAAGAAGTTACTGCTTAGCAAATACCTCACAGTTCACAGCAGATATATTCTTTACATAAACATTTTAAATACACAAACTCCAGGCTTAGCTGGTGTCTATTCAAGCTGCTCCGTACTTATCCTCTTAATGTCATTTCTTTTCAAAGAAAGAAGAGAATTAGACTGCAATTACCTGAGAATTCTAAGGATCAGACACCTGACACTGGTGGTGAAAGTCAAGACTGTTTGTCTACCCCAGCAATGACTACAAGCTGTACAATTTTCTCTCTTGCTTCGCTGGCAAATCCAAGGTTCACATTTAATTTAGATTCCCTAAGTGCATTGTTTGGAAAGATCTTGATAGCAGATCTTGAAATGTCAAATCTTCGTCTTGTTGGCTTTCAAAGTTCAGGGCTATTTGCTCCTCTCCCCTGTTGACTTTAGGCCTTGGACATTCTTTCTTCACCCAGGTGGGAAGGAAGACAAATGGTTCGCTCAGAAAGTTATCACATCCAAGCATGGATGTCAAAGGGCTCATTGCTTCTGGGTTTAAACACAGAGATATTCTGAAAATCAATCATCAAAGATCCTACAGAGCTGTCACGAGCAGCAAACCTGAAATGACTTTATCCATTTGTTTGGGAACCGTAGAATCATCGAGGTTGGAAAAGAGCTCCAACATCACCAAGTCCAGCCCCCCCATCACCACCATGCCCACTGACCACGTCCCTCTACAGGGACAAGGTGCTCCTACTCGTTTCTTCAAGGCCATTGTGTCCCTAAAGCGCTGCCTGTCACTAAACCTGCCCATTTTTTCTGAGACAGATCCCTAAGAATGAAAACCACGACGTCAGAGACGAGGGCACCGCCAGGAATGGTGCTCAGAGCTCTGTGCTTGCAACCCCTGAACAGAACGAGGCAAGGATCCGTGTGTGAGAAATCTGCTTCCACCTGTCCCCGTGCAGGAGATTGTCCTTTAAGGCTGACTCAGAAGCGAGAGAAACCTAAGTACTTAAGAGCTTAGAAGTTGCATAACAGTGAGCAGCATTAAACTCCCACAGTGGGTTTGCATACATTACAGAGGCGCTGAGTAATTGCCCTCACCGCCACTCTCTCCCTATTAACGATGGCCATTTCTCTCCTCCTATTAAAAACAACCACCACGTCGTTAAGAACTGAATATTGTATTCTTACAGTTATTCCAGTTCTAAGTAGAAACAGCAGTCACTTGGATCTGGTTTATTAAATGTGCTGCAATGGGAATTATTTTGTTTTCAGTCCGAAGAAACGAAAATCCAAGGTGAAATTCTTCAGTATCTCCCTCAGATTCTATGCAAAGTGTTTCCAAGATCGTACAGATGAGGTCTGGGCTGAGACTCTCCCAATGCCAGCAATACAAGCCAGTACTCACTCAAATCGCTCATTTAATTAGCGACTTTTAAAAAGAGAGTGTTGAAAGCAATGGGCTCCTCCACTGAAATAGCAGAAAGCAATAAGAGATTTCTATTTTTATAAACAGAAATCACTTTCTGTTGTATAAATAGTGTCTACACTATAGTATCACTGCCACAAGCAAAGAAGTTTCATTACAAAGTGAGATTTCCCAGTGCAAAATGGACGTTGTTGCTATTGAACATGACGTTTGCAGAATCATCAACGCCACACGCCTGGCAAGGGGAGCCCCAACCCGAGTCCATTTTGGAAACAAAAGGAATCTGCAGATGCATGGCTTCTTGAAAACACCCCAGCACTGGTGGCCGTGGAAATGGTTTTGTCTGATGGGTTTGTAAAATTCAAAATATTCTCTCCTGATGGCCATTCTCAAACAGCATCGTTATAAACCACCCATAGCAAATCTTCGTAGAACTTTATAGACCACAGTAGCCCTACCCATAAAAAAATATGCAAGAATGTTTTCCAATTAGTTTTTAAAGCTTTCCTGCCAAAGAAGCAGAATTCTGCTCTCAGATCCAAGCCAGCTACACAGAATCAAGTGACTTTATTCACTCCTCCACAACAAAGAGGTCCCTCAAAGCACCCTTTGGTGCAATAGGTTCTGAGCTACAGATCCACCAAAAATCACCGTCAATTAATGGCACAGCCAATTAACAGAGGACTACTTTGAAGGGCCATCTGTTGAGGTATCTCCAGTATTACCACCCCACCACTGGCATCACAGAATGCCACCTCAGCCCCAAAGCATCACCATCCAACTTACCTTGCGGACATGACATGAGAAGAGAACGTTCATGTATTTGTCTTTCCGTTTCAGCTCGGTGGCAACAGGGAGGAAGGAGCCCGTGCTCTGAGGGTGATCTGGTCTCTGGAAGAGCAAAGCAGGCGTATCATCCTTCTTGCTTACTAAGGACAGTAATTGCATGACGTCAGGGCAGAACTGCAGCTGCACCACCGCACTGGAAGGCCTCCTCCCATCCCTCTGAAGAGCAGTAGAGTTTTATGTGCTTTCTGAGGGAACCTTAACAAAACAAAATGCTTGGAGGAAGGATGGAGTAGAAAGTATTGCAAGTTGCCTCGAGATAATGTCTTTGTTCCTTTCCATTTAATGCTGTTTTTAGCATCCCATTACATCTAGGATTTCAGCTTTACACCAACCTCCTTCCTAGGTCTGGCCATGTGATGAGCCAGCTGATGGCGTTGCTCACCATCCTTTAATGCTGGTTGCGATGCTCACTCAAACCAGGCTCAGTATTCTGGAAAATTAACTTGTAGTGCTCTCCCTCCGAAGAAACCAACACCCATATTCCCAAATTTCTGCCCTTTTAGTGTCCTGAGCCCCAGGCCCCTTTCACCTCCACTGGTTCCTCCATGTATACTCACCAGTGCGATGTAATCCCCCTCCCATGCTCTCTGCAGCCCCAGATCTGCTCGGTGACCCTTCAGCACCTCCATGGCAGCAACCTTTGCCCGCAGCTGAGGTAGGTCCTTCGATGGGATGCTCCGGATGAGTTCCCCTGCCCTCCACCTGCCACATAAAGCTCGAGTCAGGCTCACATCTGTACCAAGTGCCCTGAAGTTTCCAGCTTACATGACATATCACCTTTGACTCCTGTCAAATTTGGCTGGTATGCTTCTCCTCATCCCTCTAGTGCCCAGAAGTAAACTGCTGGCACATTTGTTGGCAATGAAGTTTTTGCAAGCCCATTTTTTGGCTCCTTTAAAACATCATTCCCTTTTTATAGCTGAATTTGGCCCTACAATTGAAATCTAACCAACTGTAACATGAAAGAGGACAGAATAGACCATTTGTTACTTTATCGCCTTCAGCAACAACATCAGCTCTTTAGGACCAATGCTGCAAAAAGTCTTTAGCGACTAAAATTTTGTGGTTATGATAATTGAGCTTATTCAGAAAGGGGGACATTACCCAATGGGTCATGGAGAGTGTTCAGATAGACAGCTGGGAAGGAAAACAAGGCCGACCCGCTCTAGTGCTGGTGGTATCCTGCTTCGAGCAGATGGCTCTAGAGATCCCTGGAGGCCTCATCCAGCCAATATTTCTCTTGCTCATAACTTCCAGAAGTCATTGTTTTTCAAACTGGAATCACAGCTCTTTACACCCCTCTTGTCTATAATAACCAGAAATGCCAGAGAAAAAAGTCACTGGCTTTTGGGCATTAGGAGGTTGTAACGATTGTATAAAACAGCTCTTCCACACATGGAATACGGTGGATAGTGGCATGTTGCTTAATTTATTTCTAAGTAGTATTGACTTTCTATAAAAGTCTCAAGGGACTCTAGAAGATTCCTTTTCTCTCTCCGTCTACCACCAGCTGTTCTTTTCTTTCAAAATTGATTAGAAAGTCTAAATTGGAGTAAGGAAGGAAGCACAATGTCCACCGTGACTAAATCTCTGTAATGGGACAGTTAATTGCCTGGTCAAGTGTACCACATCCCACTGTGGTGGGGGTGGGCTGGTGGTTGGACTCGGGGACCTTAGTGGTCTTTTCCAACCATAATTGTTCTCAGATTCTAATACCTGCATATTTGCTTCCCAGTTAATGTTCTCCAGTCGTTTCCCCAGATTTTCTGGAACGAGTAGGAGCTATTCAGTCCTTGGTTAGACCAAACCGACAAATTTTTTATTTGTACCTATGGTAAATCGCCTGCAGCGCCTCTTCGAATCGGTGCAGCACTTTGGGTGGAGTGGGCCATTGCACATGCTTGCCATAATCCTTCATGGATCTCACATTGCGGAAGCGCTGGGCGACCTCGTGGATGTAGGACTTCACCTTGTAGCGGCGGTAGTACCTGAGGATCGTGAGAGCGGCCCTCGTCCTCTTGTAGCGGAGCCGAGCCAAGGTGCCCCTCCAAACCTAAGAGCCAGCAGAGAGGACAGCTTTAGGCATAAAAGAAGGAAACATCTGTCTCTTTACTCTCCTAAATCCATACATACAGCAGTCATGAGTTTTAGAGAATGAGATTTTGGTGTGCCAATAGGATTCAATTAGAAAAACACGGCCAGGTTGAGCTGCTCCTGGCAATGCATGACATGGTATGAAGGACAACGACACGTCATGACATTCGGCAATGGGTAACACATCGTGACACACGATGACATGCAACGCCGACTCGCAGTGACAGAGAGCGATTTGTCATGACATGATGACACATGTCGACGACTCGCAATGACACATGACATGCGACGACAAGTCGATGACTTGCGATGACACATGACAACGCGTAATGTGGACTCAAGACAATGGACAACGTCATGTCATGACATCTGACAATGACTCGTGACGATGGATGACACCACTTCATGACACACGGTGACATGCCATGTTGACCCGCCGTGACAGACAACAACACGCAATGTCGACTTGCGACAATTCCCTGAGGAGTTGGTGAACAGCTGTACCTTCCCTCTAACATCACCCAACAGGATGAAGGCTGAATTTTTGTTTCCTCGTAGAATTAAACTGAAGGATAACGAGCCTCTTGCACAGAACGAGTGCATCACCACTCACTGCAAGCCCCGCTGGGGAGCTGATGACTCTCTTGAGAAACATCCTGTAGCTCCATTGAGGCATATCAAGCTTTCTATTTACAGAAGAATTAATTAATTACCCAAGGCAATCTCCAACATGTTATGCTCTTGATGAAGCTGATGTCAAGGGTTCTCTTGACAGCTTTACCAATAACCGTGATATGTGGCTGAGAACAGCCATACGTAGAAGAGGCAGAGCAGATGTGAAGGGGCTCTTCTCTATACACTTAACACTCAAAGAGGAAGTAGAAACTTTGGGTTTCTGCTCTATAAGATCAGAGTTTCCGCTCAAGAAAAGCAAAGAACTCCCTCCTTCCACCTTCTTTCAGAGCAGTCCCTCTTCATCCTCCTCCAGCCTTCTGCCCTTCCAAAACAGACCCAAGAACCACGTAACGCTGCCCAAGCATCCAGTGGTAACATCAAGCCAATCCACCCTTTGCTTGCATGTCAGCATGCTAAACTGCACATCTGCAACTTTATTCCAAGATAGAAACCGGTCCCTGACGTAGCACGAGATCACCCCACACACCATCCCATTCAGTGGCACATGGTAAAGGGCAAACTGGGAAAAGGCAAGAGCAAGAATGGCAGAAATCACTGTAACAAGAGCAGAACAGCAGCAGGGTGTTGTACAGCCAAACAAAACTGGCAATGAGACAAAGAGAGATCAACAAGGCACAGTGGATTGGTACTGACAATCTAAACACCATATGCATACAGAGCCACAGGAAAATAATATCTAACACTTTCCTTATTTGTGCTCCAAAATCACTGGGCAGATTGAGGGAAGGCATCGTCTGCATAAAACAAAGTGTCACAAAACAAAGTGTCACAAAACGTACCTGCAAAAAACACGCCAACAGCAAACCAGACAACAAGACAAACTGGGGAAAAAAAAACCCTACTACCGACTTGCCACTTGTTGATTTCAAAAGAACAGAAATGAGGAACGAGGGGTCCAGAGGCTACGCAGCTTTCTGGACCTCATAAACCACCACAAGAAAACAATCACACAGTTTGAACTGTTTTGGATATAGAACAAGGTCTTAATTTCGCTGCCCTGTGCTGGAGCAGAAATGTTCTTGAGGAAAGCCTCTCTGGCTGTGGTTATTTTTTACACCCGTGGAACAAAGGCACTGTAACAGATTGCCCCGATGCTGTATCAGCTGCAGCGCTGCAGAAATTGGCTTCGCAGCAAGAAGTGTCACAGTGCTACAGACACGAGCCTTCCAAACCCAATTATCCAGCCCAGGCATGTCCCTTGGCTGCACACAAACAATCAACTCTTAATGAAAAACACGTCCTCCCATCAAGTTGTCAGCACTGGGTAACCTCACTCCTGGTGAGGGCCTTCCTAATAGCCACAGTGGCAGCTCGTTCCAGAAGTAATGAGAAACCAAACTCATAAGCATTATGTTCTGTAAAATTAGGAAAAAAAAACATATAATCATTTTTGCAGAGACAGGTTTATAAGTGTCCCAGGCTGACACAAGGTTGCCTTATCTTCTGACTCTCCATCCAGCTTCAGCCAAACCTGACAAAGGAAGAGCAGACCCAAAGAGGCAAGATCTTACAGGAGGAATCAATGGCAGGGGCTCAAATCAGAGTGACATTGCTGGAAGGAGTTCAAGACCATCTGCTTTGTCTCATCTCCAAATCCCAAACCAAGCTCCAAGCCAAGCACAGCTCCACGATGCTACATCCCAAGCCAACAGGTGGAAGGATCTGGCAGTATCTCAGGGGCATGAGGATGGTGGAGGTGCACGTAGGGCACAAGGGAGGCAGAAATGGAGTGCCTGAGCTTCACCTCCCCACCTTTACCCCATCCACTCCCCGCTTGTGATCTCCCAGCAGCCCTTCGACCACCTTCTCCATGCATTGTCCTCTTAAAGGTCAGGTGAGACGGACTAACAGGGCCATTAAGAAATTCAGACTAAAGCCTAGGAGGACGGATAGAGAGAAAGCTCCGGAAACCAGGACTTGCACCACAAAAAGTGGTTATCTCATGGTTGGCAACCCTGCCCATGGCACTGGGGTTGGAACTGGATGATCTTTAAGGTCCCCTCCAACCTCAGCCACTCCGTGATCCTAAGGAAAAGGAACGGAACACTCACCCAAACCAAAAGTCAGACCTTATCTTAAGGGAAGTGCTGAAATCTTTTCTGGAGGATGTTTAATTCACAGGGTTCTGATGAAAAATTAATAAACTCAAATTCAAGTGAATATTTACGATTTAAAGCAGATTATAAACTCATTGAGTTCCTAGCAAAGATTCTAAGATTAAATAAGGCTACTGCAACTTCAACGTCGCTATCTGAATTAAACACTGGTGTCATATTTTGGAGCAGCGTTGCAGCCAAACCTTGGCCATCCATTTCATGCTTGCTGTAGCACAGCACACCTCCTCCCACTGCTTCGTGATCAATATTTCATGCTGCCCTCCAGGCATCCAAACTGAAAAAGATAAAACAAAACCCAGCTAGGAACTCACAGAGCCATGAACCCTTTAAAGGACCTCAAATGGGAAAGGTTATGAAATATTTAAGTCAATAGCGCAGCACAGAACCCGTGTGCAGTTCTGAGGCGTTGCAAATCAGAAGCGAGCTTTAATTATGCCATTCCTGATTGCCTTTGAAAGGGTCACCTCCTTGCAGAGAGGGTGCAGTGGGTGAGATGATGGAGGCACGATGGAACGGCCAATATTCACACCCAGCACCCACCCCGCTTTGTGACCGGCATTTCACAACGCAACGAAATCCAGATCCCATCGGAGGCTGGACGCAAATGTTTTTAAATCAGAGCCTCCTTGTTCCCATAGATCACATTACAGCGCGCACAAACAGCGAGTGGGAAGAGCTGCTTAATTTACTAAATGCTATTTTCTCTTTTCACATGAGTCAGCTGAACAACGCTCATTCTATTGCTTTGCTTAATAGAAACAACGTCCCACTAGATAGAGCAGAGAGAAGGGTCACCCTCAGATTAATTAGATTGCACTAACGAGGCCGTGTCCAACAATAAATATAAAGAATAGCAAAGGGACGGTGTTAGAAGCAAGGAGCACATGTGAGACATGCACGGAGATGAAACGATGGATGGGGAGAACTGACCATTGCTGCTCTGCCTGAAAGCTTCCAGAAACTCCAGCAGATTCTGCTTGCCTTTGTTTAAAGGATAGGAATGCCATTATAGAATGCGAGGGAGGACGGCATTAATTGTGGTGAAAAACAATTCCAGAACACTTCGATAAACACAGCTCCATCACCATATGTTCAGTTTTGCCCAAAAGCCCCATAACCCATGTGAAAAGCTCGTCAGCATCAGCGATTTACACTGCAGCATCCTATGAGGGAAGGAGATATGCACAGACATTGTGCATCTTTACCTTGCTGTCGGTGACCCTGATCCTTTCTTCTCCTCCTTTGCCCAACAATAAATGGATATTTATACCTACTTAGGTTAAGGCGTGTTTTCACATAGTGTCCTGAGTGAGGAAAGATGATAAGCAAGCATTCAGGTGCCCCACTGCACCTGCTGCTGGCAGGGTGGGAACCCTGCCCTTTGGCACGTCCCTGGCCTCGTTTCTGCCAGCACAGGTGCTCATCTGAAGGACACCGTGCTGGCTGTACAGCTGAGCAACTGGCACAACACTGAGGACCCCTGGGGGACTGAGAAGAAAGGGAAGGGGGAACCCTGAATTACAACAAGTCGGTTGCAGTCCTCTCCTGCTGCTCCCCACCAGGCAGAGCCGTGCCGTGGTGAAGGCAAAGGATGTTCATGGCAGATCCTCAGTGGGTCCTCCATGGGCTCCCAACAGGATTCCAATGGTTCCTCAATGAGTTTCCAACAGGACCCCAGCACATCCTCAATGGGTCCTCAAGGGGTCCACAACGGGATTCCAACGGGTTTTCAACGGGTCCACAACAGGATTCCAATGGGTCCTCAGTGGGTCTCCAACAGGACCCCCGCACATCCCCAGCGGGTGCTCAGTGGGTCCACTACAGAATCCCAATGGGTCCCCAACAGATTCCCAACAGGACCCCAGCAGGTCCTCAAACGGGTCCTCAGTGCATCCCCAACAGGACCCAATGGGTCCCCATGGCAGCCACGTTCTCCTCCCTCTCGCAGAGACTGCACGCACGAGCATCCGTGCCCCAGTAGGTGCTGGGCGACAACAACGACCCTCGCTCCTTCTGCACAGAGCAGTGAAGATTTAGGGAAGCGATTACCATACGCAGCTGCACCGGTCTGATAAAATTGCACTGAAATAGTGCACTAAATTATATTGACAAGATGCATCATTTTGCATGCTGCACGTGCTAAGCTGTTTTCTTGAACAAAGCGCTCTTCTACAAAGCTAATGAATATACGGGAACATTTCCAAGAGCAGAAAAGCAACCACAGAAGCAAATTCTGATCATTATCAAACAAAGGAAGCAGCATTATTTTAATGGTGAAGGGTTACTCACATGATGAAGCTCCTAAGATAATTACAGAATCTCTTTCTGAAAGCCTTGAGAGCAATAAATTATGTAGTATATATAATTAGAAATGAAGGTGCACATTTAAAATAACCAAGAAATGGAATTGCTATTTTCATTTAAAATCATTCAAAGAAAAATGTTACTGGACCCCAATCTGAGACTGGCTGCAGTTTACATTGCCCCCCTCTTCACCTTGCTTGGCCTTTGATGCTTATAGGCAAGATCACAGTCAGGGAAAAGCAGCAAGAATTACATTTTTGTGTGCATTATAACAACTGAAAGCAAGTCAGAAACAAAAAAAAAATCTGGCAATATTGCCAGTGTTTTCAGAGCATCGAGAAGGGCCTCTTTAGATCCTCAGTCTGAGATTTTGTTATTGTGCTGATTGCTCTTTCTGCAGTGCTGCTGGTCTGTGACTGCCCCATCTACCGGCAGCACAGCACAGCTGGTAACGAGGGACTGGGTTCAGAGCGCAGAATGAAATCTAACAGTAAAACAGGAGAAATACCAAAAATGGCAGGAAAAAATCGTCTTCCATCTTACACAATTCCATACCTATAAACGTCAACCCAACACCCAGCCCAGTTCAACCCATACACAAGCAGATGCAACCCTGCACTTCCAATTTTCTCCTTCCATATTGGTCTTTTTGACACCCAGAAGGGAAATCAGGTTGAGCATGTTAAGACAACAGAACTATTGGGCACTGAACACAGTTTTGGACAAGTACTAAAAGCAGCTCCTGTATTTTGTCCCCTCAGGTGCATGTTCACTGCAGGGAGCTGGGCTAGAAGACCTCTTGGGGTCCCTTCCAACTCTAACAATTCTATGACACTGTATTGCTCCTGAGGTTGCAAGCCAGCTTCTGTTGTACTGTTGCCCCCAAACCCAAACGATTCAAGAGTTTGCCAAGTCCCACTGTGTAGAAGAGTATTTTCACAAGAAAAGCCTGGAAGCGTCTTTGCCCTGAAGTCGGAGAATGTAAAATTATTTACTCTAAGGGTAAAACCAGAAAGAGCTTGAGCTCAAATCCCATATTCAGAGGGGAAGAACATGCAGGGGCCCCCTGCACAGCACCTTCGGTGTCACCTCTTGTAATGTAGCAGGCCTCCACTCTGTTACCTGCCACCCAAACTGCTGGCACAGCATTCCAGAGCCCCACAGTGACGTCTTCCTTCTTTGGGTGATGTAATTCCTGTGTTCTTGTGATGCTGGTACATGCCAAGCCCAATACAGCTGTTACAGCGGGTTCTCATGGGAAGAAATTGCCACCAACACACAAATGACTCCTTCCTTTCCCCTCGTTTTCTACCCCTTGGCTGCATTTGTTTTATTGACATTAGAGGGCTCAGCAATAGGTATGCACAAAGCTCCATGACCCAACATGAAAGAGCATCCTTCCAACTCAAACAAACCCACAATTCTATGGCTCACCCCAAACATTTTATGCTTAGTCAACAGCAACATGATGAAGAAGCAAGAAAAAAATAACAGGGAGTTGGAGAAAAGGTGTTTTAAGGAACGTGAACTGAGTTTTTTGATGCAGTAAAACGAAGCTTTACCTTCTGCAGGAAGAGGACAATCCTCACGAGCATCTTGGCGTGCAGCTCCTCCAAGGTGAACAGAGTTCGCGGCGTGCGGATGAAAATCTTGGTCTTCCCGTAGGCAACATCGTGCTGAAATCCATGACACTCAATGAGCTTCTGCACAGCATCTCTGTCTGAAGGGAGGTCATGGTTTGGCCAGGTGAATTCCGAGATCATCTTGTACCTGGAATCACAATGTCCAAACGCACACTTGTCGTCTGCGCTCTCAAGAAGACCAACCTTCAACACATTTTAGACATAACGACCACCTACATTCAAAAATAACCGATTACACCAAGCAGATCCGCAGATATTTTGTGTAGGAGATGTGACCCCCAAAGCTGAACGGAAAGGGAATATAAGAGGTGTGATTTTAAGCCACTGAAAAAAATATGTATTGTGTGGAGCTCCCCTCATCACACAGAACTGATGCGACGCGATAAACCTCAGCGCTGCGCTCCAAAAACAGAGATCTGCAAAAAGCAGCAACGGATTTTCTACAGATAATTTATGGACACACAAACCCAATAGATGCTTTCTCTGTTACATTACCCACATTCCTGTTCCAAACAAAACATGCATGCAGCAATCTTAACCACCTCTCTATTTAAAAGCCCGTGATACAAATACACATATACACAGGACATGAATATTTTAAGCTGGTTTCTTTTCTCTGTTTGCATCGGGAAAATGTTCCTGCAGTAATCAATTCACCGGGAAAACCTTCCACCTCAGGACACTTACATTAGGGACAAAAGAGATCCGGGACGGCACTGCAAACACACACATTGTTAAACAGGGCCCAGAAAAATAAGGGAGAGATGTCGGAGAGCTGGAAGTGCGAGCAGGATGCTGCAGCACGGCCAGATCCTGACCTCGCCGCTAATTATAGCGAGGCAGGAGCCAACATAAATCTGCTCAGTGACACTGCAGCCCTTCCCCTCTCCTTTCACCTAAGGACTGTGGCAGCTTTCAAGGTCACTTTTACAGAGAATCATTAAGGTTGGAAAGACCTCTAAGATCCCCAAGTCCAACCCCAACCCACCCCCCCCATGCCCGCTAACCCCAATTGCTGCACCTCCATGGTTCTGGAACACCACCAGGGAGGGTGACCCCACCACCTCCCTGGGCAGCCTGAGCCAAAGCATCACCACTCTTCCAGAGAAGAAATTGTTCTCAATACCCAACCTGAACCTCTCCTGGCGCAGCTTAAGACCCTTACCTCTCGCAGTGCCCCACGCCTATAGCATTGCCTGGGGTTGTTGTGACCAAAGTGCAGGACCTGCACTTGGTCTTGTTGAAGCTCATCCCATTGGCCTCAGTCCAGATCCCTCTGCAGGGCCTTCCTTCCCTCGTGCAGACTGACACCTCCTCCCAGCGTGATGTCATCTGCAAACTTACTGAGGCTGCACTCAATCCCCTCGTCCAGATCATCAATAAAGATATTAAACAGAGCTGGCCCCAGTATCAACCCCTGGGGAACAACACTCGTGACTGCTCACCAGCTTCAGGGCCTGGAGCGATGGGTGGAGACTGGGATTGCCCTAATCCAAGTGCAACACTCTGCACTTGGCTGTGCTGAACCTCATTGAGCACTCGTGTGCCCACTTCTGGAGCCTGTCCTGGTCCCTCTGGATGGCATCCCTTCCTCCTCTTGTACCAGCTGCATCACTCAGCTCGGTGTCCACAAACTGCTGAGGTGCCCTCGATCCCATCCTCGGTGTCACTGATAAAGGTATTGAAGAGCACCGCTCCTAACACGGAGCCCTGGGGGACAGCACTCGTCACCGCCCAGCTGCACATGGAGCCGCTGAGCACAGCGCTGTGGCTGCGGCCATCCAGCCAAGCCTTCATCCAGCCCGGAACCCATCTCTCTCCAGCTCAGGGATAAGGACGCGGTGCAGGGCCGTGCCGAGGCCTCGCACAAGTGCAGGCAGCCGACAGCAGCCCCCTCCCGTTGTGCAGCGATGCCGTCGCTCCATCACAGACGGCCACAGGCGGCTCAGGCACGCGGTGCCCGCGGTGACGCCGTGCTGGCTGTCTCGGATCACCTCCTCATCTCACACCTCTTCCAGGAGGATCCACTCTGTGAGGTTCCCGTGCACGGAGGTGAGCTCACCGGCCGGGAGTTCCCCACTGCTCCTTTCCCCCTTCCTTACAAATGGGAGTGAAGCAGGCCCATATTCTCAGCACTGTGCAGCAGATGGCATCTCGATGTTGTTTCCACGCGGTGTAACACTGCCTGAAAATAGGCACGTGGATGCCTCTGTGGGGAAGGGCTGGGTTACGCTCAGGGCCACGGCCGCAGATGCCTCGCAGGCGCCGCTCCTCCCCATTCCCCCATGCACCCCTTCCCCCCAGCCCTTCAGCACTGTCCTATTTGGTAGACATGAAATATCAACGACCTTGGGGTATTTTAGGGATGAACAGCACCAGCTCTTTCCTTACTTTATACACAGTTGTGATCCCTTGCGATCCCCATTCGATAAGCGCTCCAGAACGTGCCGCCTGCACCATGGATCACAGCCCTCACCCTTTTAAGAGGGGCAGGTTTAGAAAAGTCAGTGCAGACTGCACTCAGAGCACTATGTGGTATGCAGATGCAGCGTGTGCTATCTGATCCTTTAGATGCTGAACCCGACCGCAGGCTTCGGCACAACAAACGCTGCAGCACCTCAAAGCCCCATCAGCTGCCACACGCTAATTTGCTTGGCTGGCTGCAAGCAGCACTCCTGGCTTGAAGCTTACAGGAGTTCATCAAATATTCATTACAAACAAAGCAGCTGTTTATATTAATAGTAATTACCCAAATCTTAAGTAATAAATTCCACATGTGGAGGCAGATGCGAGCGCTAACCTCTGCGTAACGTTCAGGAGAACGGACTCAGCGGGCCGCAGGCTGCGTGATGAGCCTCACCCTCCCGTTCTGCCTCAGGTATCATGAAACATCCAGGCAAATCTCTGCTGTCATCTTCCACGGCGCTTTGCTCCTGACGTGGCACATCCCACCCGCTTAGTCCGGATTTTTTTCCTATCCTCAGGGACTTTCCCTCATACGATTCAATAACAGAAGTTAAAACCAATTCAGTATCTTAAGAGGATGAATGCTCAGTATCTGTGCTAATTTACTGAAGCTGCAAGACAAATTGCAATCTAAAACGTTCAATTTGTGACAAATCTGGCAGGAATAAAGAGGGCAAAGAATATCAAAAAGATGCCTTAATGGGGTCACGCTGTTATCCCTTTTTCACACTTGCACTTTGTAAGCCCAGAGGTTTCCTCGTGCAGCGCAGTACATCACCGTGCACCACTGATGGGACAATGGGAAATGGTCTCAAACTAAAAGAGGGGAGATGCAGACTGGATACGAGGAAGAGGCTGTTCACAGTGAGGGCGGTGCGGCTCTGGCACAGGCTGCCCAGGGAGGTGATGGGTGCCCATCCCAAGGGGCTCTGAGCGCTGGCGGAGCTGTGGGTGCCCTGCTCACTGCAGCCTTTGATGGTCCCTTCCAACCCAAACAATCCTATGGTTCTCGATTCTGCAGCTAAGCAGCTCCCATGACACACAATGCCTGCCCGTCTCTCTCTCTGCAACGGTTAGACAACATACAGAGAGAAAACAGAAGCTAATTAGCTCTGGTTTTCGGGTTACGCTCTGGGGAAGAACCTCATTACACACTCCTCGTGAAGACACCAATGCAGCAAACGAATTCAGCAGGAGGAAGCGGAGCCCGAGAGCCACGGATGGAGCCCGGAGCAGGGCTGCCCTCTCACCTGTGGAGGAACTTCTCGTACGTCTGGCGATAGGCAAACCCTGCCCGCCGCACCCTCACGTTCTCCAGCAGGCCGAGGTACTCCACCTGGTGCCGGCAGCGCTCCTCGTCGAAAAGCTGCGGAGACTTCTTGTCGTTGGGCTTAATGCAACGGACGTAATAGGGCTCCTAGAGGGACAGAGCAAAGCCAGCTTGATCAGAAAGAACAAGTCTGTGAAGAGCAGCTGCAGTTCTTTACACCCAATCTGCTCTGACCACACCGGGGTTTGAAGCTCGTTTGTTTCCCTCCCTCCATCGTCAGCCCTTGCGATGCCCCCATACAGGGAGGGGAACGGCAATCAGCACACGTCTCAGAGGCGGAAAACTTGGTTTTCCTAAGGTAAAATTGTTTTTTATAACCTTGTGGTCTTTCATTTTTCAAGGTCAAACAGGATGCAAATGGAGATCAGTGAGTTCAGAGAACAAGAAAGATTGGAACCCCAGAAAACGTGACCCAGAGGAAACACAGCTTTAGTTGAGAAGGACTGAGGAGCCCTGTAACCGTGCTGGTGGATGGCACTTCACAGATCTTCCATACTTAATATACCCGAAAGGCAGAATAGATGCAACAGTTCTGGTTTAGCACAAAGAAGGCTTTAAGTACAACACAGAACAGCTCGAGCTGAACATCAGGACAACAAGCATGGGAGCAGAATGAATGCCTGCGGAGAGGAGGAACCCCCGCGGGGAGAGGAGCAGGCTGTGCACTGATCTGCACAGAGCAGAGCTGTCCTCAATCAGGACTGAATTACACGCGCTCCCAAGGTCCCCTCCAGTCCTATTTTCTGTGATTTCAGGTCACTGTCCTAAACTCATGACTATATAAAGGCCCAAAATTGCTGTATTCCCTTCAGTAATGCTGAACAAACAGGCTCATCCCCAAATAACCCGGCTAGTCCTCACACAACGTGGAGGCACCCAGCACTGACATGCACACGAAGGTGGCATGCACGAACAGATGTGAATGGGATAAGTAACCATAACCCCAAGATTGAGAGGAGATGTCAGGAGGCCCTGGCACTGCCCACAGCTGAGGGTGCCCCATCCCTCGAGGTGCCCAGAGCCATGGATGGTGGGGGGCATGCTGCCCATGGCATGGAGTGGGACTGGAGGGGCTTCAAAGTTCGTTCCAAGCCAACCGTGCTGTGATTCCATGGTTCTGTGATCTTCGAGGTCCCTTCCAACCCAACCATGCCATGATTCCATGGTTCTATGATCCTTAAGGTCCCTTCCAACTCAATCCTAACTCAACCCAACCTAACAGTTCCATGGTTCTACAACCTCTGAGGTCCCTTCCAACCCAACCGTGCCATGACTCCAGCACAGTCTTCATCTGCCTCCTGTTTTTAATTCCTCAAAAAACAAAACAGTGCTGAGAACACAGCTTCCGCAGGACCCTGAAGGTCCCTCCCAGCCCAAACCATTCCGTGCCACCAGTGTGGTGGAAGACCTCACACAGAACACCTCCTGCTGCAATAAATCAACACGGCCTGACCCTATTGTATTTGTTGTGCTGAAACACAACGTGCCAGTACAATTTAATGTGTGAATCTCTTAAAACTCTTCATCTTTTTAAGCTTCCTCCTGCAAATTGTCTCTGTGCTGAAGGCAACCAGGTTTCCAGGGTTCTTTACTCCCTCCACGGGCTCCTACCAGCTCTCAGAATGCAATCTGTGTGGGTGACAGTTTCTCCTCGGCTGTGCCATGGGAACGTGGCTGTCAGCCATCACGTGTCAACCCGAAGGCAGAAGCAGCCCCAGATGAACTTCAAATCCGCGCTGAAGAGGCTCCGTGCCGTCACGGCAGCTATTAGAGAGGAGGAGGAGGAGTCTGCCGGACCTGCACCCGCAATTCGTAATCTCAAGAAAACGCATCTCCCAGCTCTGCCTCCAGGGAAACGCTGCGACTCGTCCATCACAGACACGGCAGCGCCCGGCTCGCAGCTATTTGTTACAGATTTCTCTGCCTGGGCTGTCACTCGTCTCTGTGTCATTCAGAACTTTACCCTTCGTGACTTCCAAAGAGCAGCGAGTGACTGCGTCTGCGCCGATACAAAAGGCAGAAGTCGAGATGCTGCTCTCCTTTTGGAAAACAGGAATAGGAAGTTCCTGTGCAGACAGGAGATCATCTATCAGCACAATTACAGTGTAATTAAAGCCTCTCAGCAATGACAGCTAGCGGGGTAAATTCTAAAGGAGATTATTCCATGCTCACAATCCCACCAGCCCCAGCTCTTCAGGGGGATAATTATGCAGCTCCCATTATTGCACAGGAGGCTGTCAAGACCTGTGCCGCGTTTTATAAATGGAAGAACTGAAATACAGAGGCACAAAGGGCCCAGTTCTGAATGCTGCTCAGTTGTCTATCTGGAATTATTATTATTTTTTAAATGAAGTGGAGTAGTATTTAGATTTTAAAGTGTTTTTGCACCATGTTCCTGCTTGGGAGATTTCTATTCCATAGTTCAGAGCACACTGAATGGGAGAAGGGACAGGACACAGAATGGGCAAATTTGTGCTGGACATGTCCAGCTAGTCATGGTGATGACATTATGACTTAGTAGAGATGAAGCCTGTCAAACTGCATTGGAGAGGAGAGGTATGGATGAAGGAAAAAGATATTAAAAAAAAAATCAGGCAAAGTCATTACAGAAGAAAAAAAGGAGGGGAAGGGGGGAAAAAAAGGAGGGGAAGGGGGGAAAAAAAGGAGGGGAAGGGGGGAAAAAAAGGAAAAAGAAGAACTAAAAATAAGATGAATGTCCAGAGAGAGCTCCTCAAGAAGCTCATCATTTAGAGCCATGTCAGCCACAGGGCTCCCAACGTCAGCTGTTAAGAGAGAAAGAAAGGCCGCTCCAGATCAGCCACCACACACAGCCCAGTGCCTCGGGACAGCGGCACGGCCACAAATCCGTGCTGAGAGATGAGCCATGGCAGCACACAGCACCAAGTCACCGCACGCTGCTCCACCACCCAGCGCCGTGCTGCAGCAGGACGCCAGCGGAGCAGAGCTGCCCAGGTCACACAGCCAGCTGCCGCCGCAGCTCCGGCGCTCGTGGAGTTTCAGGTTTGTTTCTGCTATCACTGCTACTCCTGCTCAATGAATTGGCATCTTTGAAGCCCCCGAATGATGGGTTTAGAGATAGTGCTGATGCTGCTGCAAGCACTGCAGCTTTCCTGGAGCGCCACGTGAGTGTCAGTGAATTCCGGGATTGCCATTCTGCCCCAGGACCGCAGAAACCGCGCAGCTCATGTCCCAGGTGGCACAGCCCAAGGGAGCAAGCACACAGACTGTCCTCAGGGCCCTTATCTACACTGCATCTGGTTCTTTGGGGGCACCAAAATTCAAAGCCTTTAAAGAAACGCAGACATGAGAAAAAGATGAGACAACATGGGGTGAGATCCATTCTGAGGTCCAGATTCATCACAGCGAGGTATCCACAAGCAGCTCAAGCCCAGCTACACAACTTGTCTGCAAAGGTGAGGGCCCACGGACGCTTTTCTGCAGGAGCATCGTCCGTGTCACCCCTTAAAGCGAAGCCTGAAGCCCAAAGCTCATCCCATCTGCTCCAGCCCTCTGCTGCACTGCAGGTCAGCCACAGCCACGACAGCCCCTGGCTTCTCACTGCTGGCCAGGAGCCCTCGTTAACACATCTGATTAACGACAGTCTTCCCTTTAGTGGGATCCAGGACCCCCTGGGTAACACACCAGTCTACAATTAACTGCATTGCTATTCAACGGGAAATTGGGAAATACGCAACCTCCTAACCCCAAATCCTCAATGGAAATGTAGGGGAGGTACAAATACAAGGAGAATATTTGTCCCTGAGTCTCCAGCTCTGCCTTGGAAACAATTCCTGCTCATGGCCCATCCTCGGAGAAGGCTTCCATTTGTGACAGAGGTACTGGCAGTACATCAACCCAAACTAGCTCGTTTCACGTCAGCCAGCCATCCTTCCATGATGAATTCTGGTGCCTACTGTCTCAGGACGGGCAACGTGTGATTTCAGCACCTAGCTTCCCACTGTGAGTTGCAGGAATTGTTCCAGGTGGTCTCCTGATTATTCCCTTCTACAGACACAAAGGCAGCTTGGTCTCATTTTTTCAAATAAATAAATGAAGTTTTCCCATGAGGACGTGACAAAACATCTCACCAACCGCTCCCCTGAGTGCAGCCCTCCCCTCCAGCACCCCCAGTTTCTTCCTGCATCGCTCAGGACCCTCCCTGCAGGTTTCCTCCCTGTTGGGCAGACAGGAGATAACGTGCCCTTACCTTGCTTTGGAATTAAGTGCAAGGCAATGGAACACAAAGCAACGCCAACACAAAGCAGTGCTTGCCAAAGCAATACTTCCCGCTAAAAAGCTTAATTACTTAGTAAAATAAAAAGTTTCACTTCTCACCATCTCACACAAAGAGAAAAGAAGGAAAACACTTCACACTGGAAGATATGTGGCATTGAGAGACAGAAAGAAAATCTCTGCGCTGTGCAACTACATCCTCTGGGCCCTCTGCCAGAAGAGCTTTGTTATTATTTGACACAATAATTATCACCCCCCCAAAGAGAGTGGCTTGCTTACAAGTGAAGGGTGCACAACCAAAACCCAGCTCCTTTATGCAGGGATGGCAGACAACCATCCCAAGAGCTCCTCGCAGCTGCCTGCTGCCACAATCAAAGCTCATCTCCACTGATGAGCTTGGCTCTGTGACAGATTGCAGTGACAGGAAGGTGACAACTCTCTGTAGCTGAGCTCTGCTCATCAGAAGTAGAGTCAGTGTTCAATGGAAGCGTTTACCTTTGACGCCAGGTTGTCCACCAGTGCTATCATGGAGTTCTTGAAGAGGGTAGCAGCTGTCAGAGGTCGCTTGGTGACCTCCGTGATGCTCAGTTTACCTTCAGGCCACATCATCTTCAACACAGGATTAGAGCTAAAAGACAGCGGCGTTAATTGCATGGTGCAACAGAAGGGCCCTAAGTGTCCCATTCAACTCAACGTTCAGACGCGTGCATGCCCGGATCCCCTTGCCATCCAGGTCAAACCAATGCAACAAAATCTCTTCTGCCTTTGAGCAATACAGGGTTCAGGCTTACACAGTGTGTGATTTCAGGCTGTATTTCTGTGGCACTGAGGGACATGGCTTAGTGGGCAATGCTGGCAGCAGATGGACGGTTGGACTGGATGATCTCAGAGATCTTTTCCAGCCTTGGTGAGTCTATGATCCTATGACTGACGTTCTTATTATACATATGATTTATCTTATATAGTTTAGCCTACATTTTCTGGAAGGTGAGGTGAAACAGCCATGATAGATGGCAAGAGATCTGGAATCGACTGAACAGCTTTCTGGAGCACCTTTAGATACACATGCTTGGACAGAACCTCACATACGCTTGTCAAAGGCAACTTTCACTCGCCTCACTGGTATGTATTGCAAGTGACCGCGTGGTTTAAATTTGTCACGTCACAGCACATATGAAAACAACCCAATATATTTGCTCATTTTTCCCATCATCTCAAATCTCTCTTTCAAAACTTGGGCTTCCAGCTGGGGCCAACATCTCTGCTGCTGACCAAATGCCGCTCAGTTTCTTTCTCTCTGAAGAGAGATCAGTGCTGGCACATCCACACCTGGTTAACGACAAGTCACACCGCAGAGTTCATCTCTGCACAGCGACCTCGACTGCACGATGAGTTGGGTTCAAACAAACCCTACACAATTTGTGAAGTTGAATGCTGGTTTCTTCTAGCACCCACTCTACAGAAAGGGACTCAGACAGACCAGATTTAAATTAACCTCCTTAATGGTTTTATTCCTACCTGTTATACATGAGGCGCTTGAAGTCTTGAAATAAAGTGTCCTTGTTTTTGTCAATAAATCCAGAGACTGAGTAACTACAAAAAGGAAAACAGAGTTAATACCAAATTCAGGAGTTACACTCATGACTTCTGCCTTTGATATTTCCACATTTCCATTTTCCTTCAGGAAATTTTCCATCAGCCCCTGGTAGTGTGGAAGTTCAGCCTCTAATACAGAACCCGGGCCAGTTTTCCTGCTTGGCAAAATGCTCTGGAATCAGCAACGTCTGTCAGCAAAGACTCCAGAACGAATGGCAACCAATACAACCACAATGGTTGCCTTTATAAATTAAAAGTAAATTTAATCCCAAGGCAAAAGATAAAACAATGAACCAAAACACCTAAATCATTTCCTTATGAACTCTCTTCCTTCCTTGTCATCCTAAACCACGAAATCATTTCAGTGACACTGCAGACAACAGCCTCCTACCGCACGGTTTCTAACACACGTGCATCCCTCACGGTACTGTCACACACTGCAGCCATTTCTGCAGACTTCATGCACAGAACTCTTCCCAGCCTGCGTGGGGCAGGTTTCCTGCACTGCTATTGTAGTTTATCGCCGCTCTGTCTTTGAGTCAGCTCACACTGGTTTGAGAATTCCAAGCCAGAGTTACATAATCACACCAGCAGATGTCTAGCCGAGGTTTGCTGAGCTCTCTGTAGCCTCCTTCTATCAGCAGCACTAGGTTTTTCTTTTTCCTGAAGTGCTGCTTTTCCATTCACATTCTCTTTCCATTTCAATTCCAAATTCATATTCTATACAGCAACCAGCTTAAGATGTAATTGATTTAATTGACAAGCAATTGCTGCACTCTCTAATTCCGTACAACAGCTTCACACCAGCAGCACTAAATCAGAGCACCCTGCCTCATCAAAGCTGACCTAAGACAGAAATAGAAGGCACAACTGAAAGAAACTTACATCACGTCTCCAGCGTAGTGCTTGATCCGGAAATCTCTATCAAACTCCAGGGTTTTGTCGGTCGCACAAAGCTAAAACAAATTCCACACACGTTAAAATGTCACCCCTGGACACACGCCTCAAACCACCAGGTCAGTAGAGGAGGTATGGGATGAGCACAACCACAAGGGAACGGAGCAGCTGTTGCAACCCAACAGGACACACACGGCTGTGCAAGCTTCTTGGTTAACGCTCACCAACGTGGGAGATATCAGAAAGTGCTCAACACAACACTGCACTCATTAAAAGAGCGTGAATGAACTTTACACCTGCTGCAATAATCAGCAGAAATCACTGGGAAAAAAAAAAAAGAATAGCACTGGATAGTATTGATAGAGCTGACAGTCTTCTTGGGTTCCTATGGGCGCTGTGGGTCCTATGGGCCCTACTGGTTTCCGTGAGAATTCAAGCTTCTGAGAAAGACTGGAGAAAGGAGCACAACTTCTGGAAAGATGGGAGATGGGTAACAGCAAAGAGCCAGATCTAAGCTGTGGAACTCCTTGTCAGATTGAACAGAACCCAAAGCCCTAATTCAGGAGGACTGCAGATGGATGGAGACTGGGAGCATTACTGCTCTGTGTTTGTCCCATATCTCAGACCTGTAGGGGCTGGAAGGGACCTCTGGAGCCCCCCCAGTCCAACCCCAGGGCTTCCAGCCTTTCCCTGCAAGGGAGATGCTCCAGGCCCCAACAGTCTTTGTAGCTCTCTGTTCTCTGTGTTCAACCTTCACTGCTGCCCAGCATCTTCGAAGAGTCAAGTGGACAACACCGAACCTTCTCAAACCTCCACCTTCACAACCAGTTTGCTGAGGTTGACACTCATCTGACCTCTCCACTAACAGAAGACTTTGGAATTCATGTACTATCACTGCACTTGACACTTTGAAATTACAAGATAATTGAAAAAAAAAAAATGCCATCAGAATTTAAAGATGTTGAGAAAATGAACCTTTGATGTTGAGAAGTATGACCACAGCAGCTATACGCACCTAGACAAGCACTAGAACCACAGAATCGTTAAGGTTGGAAAGATCACTAAGATCACCATGTCCAACCACCAACCCATCCCCACCATTCCCACTCAGATCCATTAAGGTTGGAGATGACCTCCATGCTCATCAGGTCCAGCCACCAACCCATGCCCCCGCTCCATTAACCGTGTCACTCAGCGCCACGTTTACCCTTTTCTTGAACACCTCCAGGGATGGTGACCCCACCACCGCCCCGGGCAGCCTGCTCCAGCATGTCCCTAACCTTTCTGAGAAGAAGTTTTTCCTAATACTGGAAATACTGGACAGTTCAGAGAAGGACCCTTGCTCTAAGAATATAATTTTGGCCACAAATATTCACAGTGGGAATATTTACCGGGATTTTTCCCGGCGTGTTTGGCTTTCACCAGGACAACCAAGCAGACAGCAGATCAGACACGCAGTAGGCAAACTAGGACACTACTATTTAGGGCACAGCAGCCCCTTAGAGCTTATCCACATGGAGCCAGAGTGCAACACGCTCTGCAGGGGAGCACTGAAGCATTAACTCAGGCTGAAAGACGGGAGCTGCTCCCATAACACAGCAGCACGCGTCCTTTAACTGTTCAGGAACAGCTCTGCCCTACACTGCGCTTCATGGTACCTGGACAGAACTACTGCAGTCTATGGAAGTGAAATCAAGTCCTTTGTGTTAATACAGTCTGGAAGAGGACAGCTTGGAGAGCCCAGATTTCACACTGCCCTCCTGTATGGGATAAGGGCTCACCCGGGAAGATGTCTTAAATAACCTGAAGGACAAAGACACGAGAGGGGGAGAAATAATTACGATGCTGAGAATTTTATGGGTCGATTTTTTCAAGGCTCTATTGATTTAAACGAGAAATTAGCAAGCCAAGAAGATACATCATGCCCTCCATAAACATTATTTATAGCAGCATTCCTCCTCTCCCTTCAACTCAGTGCAAACAGCTCTGACAAGGCCACCCCCTGCTGAGGAGCACTGCACTGGGTACATACGCGTGCATGCATGTATTTCGTGTTTCCTGCACTGTGAGGACTTGTGAAGGGCACTTCAGGAAAGTCACATCTGGAAGAAAAACTGATTATTTTCTGTTCTTCCCATCCTTGACTGAACCGAGCCACAGCCAGAGCCACCGTTTGCATTCAGCCTCCCTGGAGGCAGTCTTTAGCACATTTCTTATACAACCATGCTAATTCTGTATTTCTGACCTACATAAAACATCATACACGGTGGGAGGGAGAAGGGGGGAGCCAGCATTCTGCATAATGCATTTCCAACAGCGTTTCTCAGCAGAAAGACATCAATATATTAAAATGTACTTCATAAATAAATGAAATCTGATTACTCAGTGTGAATTCTCAAATTAACCAGGCTGGTGACCACGTTTTCGTTACGCCGCCAAGCGAGGAATGAAGCCTTTTAATTCACACCGAAAACAAAGCCAGCCGAGCGGCCTGGAAGACCATAGGCACAAGTGGGGACGAGCACACTTTGCAGCCAATGACAGTGACAAAACAACCCAGAGCGCTGCAATAAAGCAGAAGTGTGAATAATTCCCTGTCACTCCGTATTACGGCAGCCTGGGAGGAAAGCCACGTGAGCCGCAGCGCTGCCTGCATTGGCTGCCAATGACATCATGATCTGTCAAGGCACAGCCTCACGCTGCTTTTATGCTCCGAATGAAATCGATCCGGCATTGGACATCCTCGAGCCCCCTCTGCTGGGTACAGGGTGCACCGGGGTGGCCTATTTCTGGAGCTGGGCGCTGCTCTTCCGCATTTAACTTCGAACCTTATGGTCATGATCTGGACCTCGGTCACTCTTCAAGTCTCTCTCTTTATTCTGTTATATCTAAATAATAGAAAAGGCATCACAAGGGAGAAGAAGGCTGCAGAAGCGTACCTTTCTGCTAGAGAAATGAGCGTGCTTCCCCAGCTTGCTGTTAAGAGCCTCAAGGAACATCTCGTCCGTCACTTTCCCAACGTTCATGCAGGCGTCGTCCAGGATGGCAATGATCCCTTTGTGCTGCTGCTCCACCAGGTCGACGATGACCTGGTTGTTAAAGTAATCGATCTGGAAAAGCCAAAAGAAGAGGTGTGGTTGTGATGTGGCTAGTACAAGAGTACCAGCGTTACCCACTGATGGAACAGCACCATTTGATGGGAGGACTGGACACACCACCCATGGGTCAGCTTTTCCCACAGCCTGATTTCCAGACAGTACCACTGGCATCCACTGGACGTGGATGTCCTACTGACTTCAACAGGAGCCTACTCCAGGAGCAACCTTAGATGTGGTGCTGGTCCACCAACCTCTCTCTCCCCTTCCAAATCACTCACGTGCTTCCAGGGAATGCCCTCTCGCTGATACTCCTCCTGCTCCTGCTTCAGAACCAGCTGAATGAAGAGCTGCTGGAGCTTCTCATTGCAGTAATTAATGCAAAATTGTTCAAAACTGCAAAAACATCAGGAAAAAAAAGCGCTGAGTTTTCTCACACGGGAAAGGAGAAGGCACAGCACTGTGCTTTAACAATGTGTCACCTGTTATTGTCAAATATTTCAAAGCCATAGATATCCAGGACGCCAATGACCGTGTTTTTCCCGTGCACTGTCGTGTCATAGTTCTTAACTTCAATCACATCATTGATGTGTGTCACAATCCAACAGAAGAGGCGCTCATAAATAGCCTGCCAGGAAACAAACACCAAGAACCATCGAGGACCTTCACAACGTGACCCATTCCGCACCCTTACCATTTGATTTCTCAGCAAAGGAAGGACAATTGTTACTCCTTTTGCTACCAGTCTCCCACCTTTCCAAAAAAAATGACAGCACTTCATTTCCATGCTAAGTCCTAAATGTTACTCTTCCACCCTATACCCTTCACATTTAACTGCTAATGAAGTTGAGAATCCTATTTCCCAAAATATTCAGCCCTATACAGCACTGAAAAATGCACATTGATGAAGACAACCCAATAGTGAATGTCTTCCACAGGCATAGGAATCCAACCAAAAGCAACGTGTTTCACTGTCACATGAAATCAGATTAAGAGAAAGGGAATTTCAGCTCACTTTTGCAAAGGCATCTCTGCCATAGGTGGCTTCTTGCTCGGTGTGCTGCTTGTCGATGACATCCCGGCCCGTAGCGACCGTCCGGAACAAAAGAGCCTTCTCCACCATCTCAGATTTTGTTGACAGCAGGTCTGCAATGATGGACACAACCTTGCTGTTCTCTATTAGAGGCGTATCGCCATCCACGGAAAACTTCAAGTTCCCCTGCAAGAAGCAGCAAGAAATTCAGATTTCTCAATCATTTTTTTGTGAATATAAAACAGAGGACCCCATATCTTATCTGCTGTTCAAGTCAGAACAATCTCACACAACATTACAAGGGTTGACCTGCACACACACACGCTTCCACGGTCAGTGGAAGCAGCAGGGCCTGACCCAAAGGAAAGAATCCCTGCTCAGAGCTCAGCTGAACTTGTGGAAATAAAACCACATCAAACTTCAGGCAATTTAATCCCCGCCCCAAGATTCTGAACCGCAGCCTCAGACCCGCGGGCAGAGAACTTTACCAAGTGAAGAATGGCTGCCACGATTTTGTAGACAGTCTGAATCTCCTCCTGCTTGAAGCCTACCACCTTCATGGCATCAGCAACAGCCTTGAACTCAGCACCGTCGTTGATGGAACACTGTGGGAAGGAGACGTTCAGGACACGAAGTGAGAAAGCAGAGACTCTGCAGCCCGTGGGAAACAAGGAGGTAATCTCTATTTTTCAGACGCAAGAAATTGCTCTGAGATTGACTGATCCTAATGCCACGCTGTACACCTGCACATCCCAGTGCTTTCCCAGTGGAATTTACTGTGGGAGGGCAGAAGCTGCTCATAAAACACAGAAGCTACAAGTAGCGCAGTCACAGACCCCAAGAGTACTGCTCAGTGCAGACAGCACATTTCTGGCCCACATCTTGCTTTGTGGAGTGCGCACAAGAACCACAGAGTTGTAAGGGTTGGAAGGGACCTCTAGAGAGCACTGAGCTCACATGCAATTGTGTCCTATGTCCAGAGCTCAGCTACAAACACCACAACAGTGCCACCTTTCCATAACATCGCTCTCCGCTTCTGCTAGCTCAGTGGTGATTCAAACATTTCAAGACGCATTTACAGCTTTAAGACAAGTCACCTGGCACTCACCTTGAGCTGTGCTCCAGGGGAGATGTAGCTGTATGCAGACGCATCCTTCTGCAGATGTAGAGAGCGCAGCATCTGGTCAGACCCCCCCTGGAGGAGCTGTATTTGAAGGAAAGGTGAATCGAAATAAAGGAAATCCTTCATTTTTTCATACTAAGTCAATCTTTTTTTTTTTTTTGCAATAAATAAGTTCTTTTATTTATTTACCTGCTTGCCAAGCAAAACCATAAAAACATGCCACGTGAAATTAAAGGTTATAGTAATAGGCTGACCACTTCCCTCAAAGGATGCACAGGGGAATCGCTGTACAACGTGGAAGACATTAAAAAGAACTCAAAGAAATAAAGAAAGCGAACTTGGTGTCATAAAATTACTTCCATATGAAGCCTCGAGAGAACAGAGGGGTTAGGCTTATTACAAACAAAACAGTGAGCCAAAGTCCAGCGTTCTGCCACGCTTGTCTGGTTACTCTCAAGTTTGCAGACGTATCAGGATGGGACTGGAGATGGAAAAAAATAAACCTTCCCGTGCTCCTGCCCTCTTCACACCACTACAGAACATAGGTGCACCCAAGATGCAACAAGGGAACCCTCTGCAAAACACGCAGGGTGTGAAAGCTCCACGTATTTACCTATCGTGTCTGGAAAACCTGGAAAAAGGCCCTTGGTTTCAGCAAACAGATACCAACCTGGTAAAAAGAGTGAAAGCTCCGCTCTCCTGGCTGCTGCACGATCACACGAGACTGCAGGGAGAGAGAAGAACGGCAGGTGGGTATTTCTGCATACGGATACCAAGCACCGCCCCACTGGAACCAAAGCACCAGCTCAGCACCGGCAGAACTCCTCCAAACCAACCCCCCCACACTACAGCGATGCTGAACGCTGCCAGCGAGGCACAACCACAACCCTTCATCAAAAAGAGCCGTCCTTCCAAGGCACACACCACTGCCGACAACTGAGCTCACCTTTTCTAGTAAGTAATTGTTGATGTGACCCCCGATTGGGTCTCCCTTGAAGTCAAAGTTGATGTCCATGTATTTCCCGAAGCGGCTGGAATTGTCGTTGCGGTTCGTTTTGGCGTTGCCGAAGGCCTCCAACACACAGTTGGATTTCAGCAGGATGTTCTTCACTCTTTTGTACAGACAGAAGAGAACAGGATGAGCTCTGTACCCAAAGCATGGCATTTTTTTGCAAGCAACTGGCAGAGAAGATTTGAGCAACAGCAGAGATGCTCCTTGGTGACAAATTGAGGCAGGTGTGTAAAACATCAGCAACACCCACAGGAGATCAGCTGGGAGCTCCTGGTATTGCTCCTTAGAGCTGAGCAAACGGAGCCAAAGATCCCACTGCAATCAGCACCAATCAAAACAGTTCCTTTACACACACAAGGTTTGGAAGCCATTTCTTGACTTCCTCCGCAAACAATTGGGACAAAAAGTATTCAGGACGGGTTCTCAATCTGTTTCAGCAGGCCATTTCCTTTACTCTAGGAGAGACAGACACTGCGGATTAGGAGAATGCAAGCCCTAAAGGACACAGGAATGCTCCTTGTGCTTCATGTCCTATTCTCATTCACATATTTCAGGCACGTTGCCATTGGAAATGTGACTTCGAGATGCTGATCTTACTTTGAAAGTTTGAAGGCTTGAGTTCTTCCTCACTTTTCTACGGGATATTAGCAATCGATGTTGCAAAACTGCCAGAAGAAAAGTTGTATCTGAACAAAATGCTGCAAGATCAGCATGCCATTAGTGGACCATCAATAAAGAGACCCAGGGACAAAGCCAGGCCCCTTCCTGCAGAGCCCTTACCTTTCCACCTCCGCCCTCTGCCCCGGGTTGGTGATGGCTGCGATGTACTGCATGATGTACTTGCTGGCCTCTGTTTTCCCAGCCCCACTTTCACCTGAGGGCATAAACACAGAAAAGGGACAAGAGATGGAAAAAATTAAAGCACATCACTGAGCAGCACCCCAGTCCTACCAGGATGATGACTGGGGCTTTTTGGTTTTGTTCTTTAAAGATTATTTGTGCATTTTCCAAGCATAGCCAGAACCCTGCCTGCTGCTGTGCAGTTGTGATGTAAGGTTTCCCAGGTCGGCACACAGAGCATCAAAAGGAATATTGTTAGAGGAGAAGGACTGGCAGCAGCAGAGCTGGGAAACGCAGCACAAGGGGCCACTGTTCAGCACACATCTCAGCTTTTCAGAGTTGGGGACATCAAGGAAGCGAAGTGCCAGGATCCAGATAGCGACCATTCATGGCACAGACCCCGCTCCTGCTGTCAGCACCGCGATGCGCAAACAGTTTGAACAGAGGACAAAGCACAGTCATCAGAGGGGCAGAAATCAGCCCTTCTCCAGGGTGACACTTCTCACTGCTCAACCTTCTGCACGCACAGATTAACTAATGACCGACACATTAACTAATGAGGCTGATCCAGTGGTTGGCAAACCTGCTCATGGCAGAGGGTTGGACCTGGATGATCTTGAAGGTCCCCTCCAACCCACGCTGTTCTGTGACTCTACGACATCAGCTCTTGGATCAGGTCAGTGTTCAGCACAACCAAGAGCTTTCAGCTCACCCGATATCACAATGCACGTGTCCTTCGATCTCCTCTTCATCGCTTTGTAGGCAGCGTCAGCGATGGCGAAGAGGTGGGGAGGCCTCTCGTAGAGCTCCCGGCCCTTGTACTGCTCGATCATGTCCCGCCCGTAGATGTTCAGGTTCTTGTAAGGGTTCATGGAAACCACCACTTCTCCAATAAAGGTGTAGATCCGTCCTTTTTCAAACCTGGCCAGAATGGGGCAAAAAGGGAGAAAGATCAGGAGAAATTTGGCATGTTTTCCAAGTGGGGTGCCCATTAATTCATCAGCGTCCTGAAACTAGTGCAGTGAAACATGGAGTATGGCCACCTTGTTGCCACCAGCGTGGCCACGCACATCAGCTCTCTATGGAAAAAAGGAGCACGACCCAGCAGCTCGGAATCTCACCCAGTGCAAAGGAAATCTCTACTGCTGTTGCACTTACAGATGCACAGTGGATCAGATTACTGCCACACAAACACTGACTGTACTTTGAGGACAGCAAAGCTCTGGCTCACCGGAACACTCAGGCTGGCTTTAGGCATCACCAGGTGTCTCTGTTTCCATCAGTTTGCCAACAAAAAAAAGGTTCTGAGATTTAAGTTATAATCATTGGCAGTAAGCAAGGATGAGCGTGAGACGAGTGGTGTATTTAAGCCTTACGACGTTAGATGGCACCACAACCCCTCTGCAGGAGATGTGCTCCATGGACCACAGCACAAACTCCAGCACTGCTCCGCTGAATTTATCACCACCCCCACGTGGTGACAGCCCTGACATTCTCCACCGTTCACCCGAGAGCTCTCTGCAGCGTCTTGGGATTGTTCGTGTGTAGCAGGTGTAACAACCTCGAGCAACGCAATCCAGGAACCAGCATTCCACTTTCTCAAAGCCACGTTGCCTCTAGCTCCAGCTTCGTCCCAAAGTACTTACAAGGAAAGTCACAAGAACTGCAAAAGGTCTTTTTGTTTCCGTAGTCCTGGTCTGCACTTCCCAAAACTTTAAAAGCAAAGATATTTTATATTCCTGAGATAAGCTGCTTGGAAGCTACCAAAAATGTATTAGGAAAGAGAAAGCAATAACAATTAGCATTACCAACCGCAGCACGGCAGCTCTTCCCAAACTACTGTGACAAAAAGGATGGGTAACACACAAGCAATGTGACAGAGGCTTATGGCACAGCCCCATGGCCTGAGGATGCATGGCAGCAAGAGGAGGAGGAGGAGGAGGAGGAGGAGGAGGAGGGAGTGACGGCATTGGTGGACAAAGGGAGGGCAAATGCTGTCAGCTACCTGGACTCATACAAGGCCTCTGGCACGGCCCTGCACCGCGTCCTTATCCCTGAGCTGGAGACAGATGGGTTTGATGGGTGCACTATTTGGTGGATGAAGGGTTGGCAGCCACAGCGCTGTGCTCAGTGGCTCCATGTGCAGCTGGGCGGTGACGAGTGCTGTCCCCCAGGGCTCCGTGTTAGGAGCGGTGCTCTTCAATACCTTTATCAGTGACACCGAGGATGGGATCGAGGGCACCTCAGCAGTTTGCGGACACCGAGCTGAGTGGTGCAGCTGGTACAAGAGGAGGAAGGGATGCCATCCAGAGGGACCAGGACAGGCTCCAGAAGTGGGCGCACGAGAACCTTGTGAGGTTCAGCACAGCCAAGTGCAGGTGTTGGGCTGGAGCTAACTCGAACCCAGCCCATGGCACCGGGGTTGGAAGCAGATGATGTTTAAGGTCTCCTCCCACCGAAGCCGCTCCGTGATTCCCTGAGGAGAGGCTCCCTCTGGGCCAGCAATGCACATCTCAACCAGTGTGGCTCTGAGATACGGGGCTGTCACGCAGTGACTCCCGTTTACCTCCCTGCTCCCTCCTCTCCATCTCCCAGCACGGTGTTGTCCCGGCGCCGTGCTCCGACGCTCCCGGAGCCGCCCCTCGCTGCTGATAAAGCCGCTTTTCATCCGCCGGCTGCAGCGGCCAAGAACAGCAGCCGCTGTTTTCCTACCGCATTGCTCCGCTCTGAGTCTTGCTTTGCTTTGCCCGAGGAGAACTCGTGAAAACTTAAGCAAACAGTGACTGCCTGCAGCCCGAGGTGTGAGCAGCATTCATGTTTTGGTTCTGCTGCATGGAGAGGTCACAGAGCAGAGCAGAAGGGCTCACCGGGTGCCCCAACGCCCACTCAGCAGTGGGATTTTGCTATTAAAAGCCACGCACAGAGTGTGTGTTAAGAGGAACAGCTGCCCTGCTCCCGGG
This sequence comes from Numida meleagris, assembly GCF_002078875.1. Lineage (NCBI taxonomy): Eukaryota > Metazoa > Chordata > Aves > Galliformes > Numididae > Numida > Numida meleagris. Next base: position 414,272 of record NC_034434.1, on the reverse strand, counting down.
AGCTGACGCTTCCAGGGTCAGACCCCATTTGTACACATCACCAAAACCCCATCCTACTGCACGGCAAGGTCGAGGAGAAGCGATTTCCCCATTAGAAGTGAATTTTCCACTGATTAATCTGGCATCTCAGAACCAGCCCAGCAGCCAAGGGGAAAGGTTTCAGCTGTGTACATCCTACATGCATACATCCTGCACTCACATCTAATTGCCACTGGAAAACACCACACAAATCGCAGCTGAAGCAGAAATCTTCGCCACCAGAGAGCACTCACATTTAGGGCTTCTCCCACCTGACAAACACTCCAGTCAAAAATAAAACTGTTCTGACCGAGGAAATGATGCAACTTGAAATGCACTCAGTACAAATAAAGAAAAGAGTTAGCTGGCAAGGCTGGGAACCCATACTGCAAAACAACATCTGCAGAATGCAGACAGTTCAACAAAGGCACCCTACCATGAGACCAGACACCGCCATCCAAATTACATGGGGAATTCTTAATTAATCATTGACTTGGTAACTTCTCTGCTCCTCAGATATTTATAAACAGTGATGAGATCCCCTCTCAGCCTTCTCTTCTCCGGGCTGAACAGCCCCAGGTCCCTGCCATCTTTGCAGCCCTGTGCTGTAGATGATCCCTGTCTGCCTGGAAGTGGGGAGCCCAGAGCTGAACACAATACTCCAGACCTGGTCTCCCCAGGGCAGAGCAGAGGGGAGATCACCTCTCTCATGCTGCTGACCATGCTCTACGCAATGTACCCCAGGGTCTCCTTGGCCTTCCTGGCCACCAGGGCACGCTGCTGGCTCATGGCCAACAGTTGGTCAACCATTGGCCACCAGGACTCCTAGGTCCTTCCCCTGCTACAAACCCCTCATGATTTGGGTTACCCCCCACTGACAGCTCTTTGCTATTATTTCCTACCACCCAACACACGTAACACTCCATTTCTGCAGGCTTTGACTCCATTCTCATTGCACACACACAGGAAGACGTCACTTAAAGCCTGTTTCATGGAGAGATGTACGTGCACAGCCAAGGGGCTGCTGAGGGACCGGGAGCAGCATTCTGGTGGGGAAATTGCATTTACCTGGATTTAAATGCAAGTCAGACAAGTGTGCCCTTCTGACATGACACCAGGTCTCTCTACCAAGAGTTCACTGCTGCTTGAAGACTTTTGCTCAGGTAAACCTAACTGGATATCAAGCAGGAAAGAATGTGTCCAGCTCCTTCAGAAAACTGTTCATGAGCTGCATTACAGCCAGTCACCCTCATCAGAAGAGGGCTCAGACAAACAGAGCTTGTGCTGGCAGAAGCAGAGCTGAAATATTTTTATTGCAGCTGAAAAACAGACCAAGGAACTGCCCAGCGTTACCTCCTTGCTCTCAGAAAACAAACCCAGCCTGCCGCGATGCTCGCTGCGCATGTCTGCTATGTTTTCATCCAGAAAAAACTGCAGTTTAAGCTTATTTAATGGGCAGGTGAATTTTTTTTTCTTGCAGCTGTCCCGCATGGACTTGGTTTTTACATGCTGCCAGGTTCACAAAATAGGAAATGCCATTCAGTGTGCATTCTGCACCACTCCTTTCCTGTCGGGAGGGAGCAGGGAGGGCAGGCTGAGGAATACTCCATTCATCTGTAATCTTCACTTCCAGAACCCATGACATTGCCATTTTTTGAAAGAAAACAGTGCACCGGGAGCAACAGTGCCACGTCGTCCCCAGCAAAGCCACACTCAGGAAGACAACTGTAAGCTGAGCAGACTCAGCCCCAGCACGGCTGACCCTCGGGTCACAGCTCTGCAAGTCACAAGGTTGGGTCAGGGGAGGGGGAAATGGAAGGTGGATGCTGACCTGGTGGCAGTGAATGCTGAATGAGTCGCTGAAATGGAATACTGAAATCCCTCTCCTTAAGTATGAAGTTAAAATACTGACCTTGCACTGAGAAACTGCCAAACCACTAAACACAGGAGTCACTGAGCCCTCGCTGCTGCGTGCGTCAGCGGGCGGGATGAGCTGTCTCTCCGGCAGCAGGGAAGTGCTGCGCTCTCCTCTTACAGCTAGAAGCAGAGCAGAAGGCACAAGCAGACCTGAAGCAGATAACACGAGAAAAGGGCATTTTTTGACAAGCTTCCAGGGAGAACACAGCTCCTGGGGCTCCTTCTCCCATCCACACCTGGGGAAGCTGCTACTGAGCGCAGGCAGAGGGGAAGCTTGCTCCTGGTTTCTCTGCAGAGAGCACCAAAACACACTTTTTTCCACGTGAATAGTTAGATTTCAACCCCATGAAATTCCAGTGCAATAATTGTATGGGTCTGCTTCGAGCCCAACCCCGAGGCCGAATGATCCCAGGATCCTGTATCTAACCAGGAACGAAGACACAGGGACAGCAACGCAGACTGCATGATCTGTAATCTCTAACCAGCTGTCAAACAACAGCTCAACATTTCTCCAAGGATATTAAAAGAAAAAGGGGAGGGGAACAAGGTGACAAAGAGAAAGCACACACGTTAGGTAGGCTCTTCCATCTGCTCCCATCACATGTGACATGAACCACAGGTGTGCAGCGTCTTCCAAGAGAACAAACTCAACTGCATGAGAGCCATAAAAGCGCTGCGGAGGACACAAGGCGGAAGCAGTCACTGTGCATACATTGGTAGGTGAGCATCACCTTGCCAGCTAGCAACAACAATCCAAATGTCTGTACAAAAAAAAGAGGAGGGGAAATGGACACAGCCTGGCGACCACAGACTTGAAACTGAAAGTGCTGTGTCAGGGGAGCAAGACCTTGGAAGAACGTTTCAGTGGGAGCAGCGAGGAGCAGCGAGGGCAGAAGATATGCACCGACTGCTGCCCTGCTTCAGTGGTGCATGAACTCTGTGACGTAGGTTTGTGGGAGCAGCATCCATGCAAAGGCACTTCTAACACTGACCTTTCCTTCAAAGGTTGCAAACAGAACTATAAAATCCTGCAATGCATCACAAAACGGCAGCAAAGCAAAGGTTGCAGGGGATACCTCTGCTCCTGCTTGTTCCACAAGCACGGGTGCCAAGGTACAATTGCAGCATTTCACAGTTCCCCTGCAGCGAGCCACGAGCTGCTGATGCTCAGATGCTCCATTGTTCTGTGGCAAAGAGATATTCTGCATCTGTTAAAGCTGCACCGAGGGATGCTGCTGGATGCTCCTGAATGCAGCATTGTGCGGGTGCAGCGCTCAGAACCCCTCGAGTCATCCACATGCTGGCTGAGAGCACGGGCCCTGGGACAGCACAGGGCTAAGTGCCACCAGCCCTGTATCACTGGGGGGAAGAGAAGGAAGGGGAAGAGAAGGAAGGGGAAGAGAAGGAAGGGGAAGAGAAGGAAGGGGAAGAGAAGGAAGGGGAAGAGAAGGAAGGGGA
>NC_034434.1:407065-410799 GCF_002078875.1 Numida meleagris | reverse complement strand
GGGGAAGAGAAGGAAGGGGAAGAGAAGGAAGGGGAAGAGAAGGAAGGGGAAGAGAAGGAAGGGGAAGAGAAGGAAGGGGAAGAGAAGGAAGGGGAAGAGAAGGGGAAATGCTGTTATTCGTGCATCCATCACTCAAAGCAGAAGCAGGGAGTGCTAAATGCCAGCTGCACCGAGCTGTTAAACTGCGATATTCCAAGGGAAACATCAGCAATATGGAAAAGGACTCATGGTTGATTATTAAAACAGATTTATACGCCGCTTCTTTTTTTCTGTTTGTTTGTTTTCAGTTATCACCGGAGAGATTGCATTCACTTACTTCTTTCAGATTTCTCCCTTTTCTCCTGCTCAGATAGCCCCGCAGCGGCGCTGGCAGGCAATCGGAATGTTGTTATGAAAAGGAGAATTGCTCCGTGGTGTAGCACACATAGAGCAGCTTCAAACAGCGGCTGAAAGTCTTTGCTATCTCTGAATATAACAGCACAGGTTTCCAGAAGGAGTTTGCTATCAATCTTAATCAATCTTTTTTTTAGAAATCAGTTTAATTAACCGCTCAGAGCTACGATCTATCCTCCTCCAAATGCAGCGATGCTTTTCTTTCCCTCCTGTGAGCAATCAGCTGCTAAGCCCTTCCAGAACAGCGAGAAAACACAAAGGCAAGCCCTTTACATCGAGGGGCTTTGAATCCTGCAGCAATCACACACCGTCAAACTCTTTAAACCTTTTAAATACATACATACGGAAACATCTACTGGATGGACAAGTCCTTTCCAACGTTATCTCTCTATTCTGTTCCATAGGAAAACACATCTGTAGTGTTCAGACTGAAATGGGTTTTGATGGACCCGCAGACAAAGACGGGTTCGAGCACTTTGTTCACAGCACTTTCATGCGGTGCCAGCGGAATTACTATGAAGCCTGGCTGTGTCCAAAGGAGAGCGGAATGTATTTATGAAATGACTCCTTTTTCCTCCTGAATACATTCAAGAGAGACTTAGAGGAAAAGAAATAAAGCTTAGTTATTTCCCGTTCGCATCTTTGTCCTTTGAGAAAGGGAACAAAGGAACTTGACGCTTGGGATCTATAGCACTCTCTGGCCTTGCAGCTGGCATTGCCAGCTAAGGAAATAGCCCCACGTGTAGGGATAGCAGGCACTGAGATACGCTGCAGCTAAAGTGCACAGGTCGTTAACGCTGATAAGCAGCCACCAAGAAACAAGGTCGGTGGTTATTACCGTATCTTCACTTCTCTCAAAGTCCCATGTTACAGAAGATAAAGAACAGGTAATTACACATCGTGCTGCTCTCTCGTGCCAAGAAGTTTAATCTCTGGAACCTGCTTGCTGGTGTAGCTATTTCTGCCTCGGTCTAAAGGAGTTCAGCTCAGCCCTGAAAATGCAATGGATTGAGCAAACAAATGCCCTCCGACACTCTGCAGGAACCGCAGGTAGGGGAGAAATCCTTGGGTAGGGTGGAGAGAAGAGGGGAGAGGAGGAGGCTTGGTGGGAGAGGAGATCACAGAGCGTGTCCCATCACCTCTGGCTGGGGGGGCTCTTAGGATAAGCAAGTCCACCTCTTGTCAGTCCTTCTGTCCTACTAAGATTTCCTTGCCTTTATCTCCAGCGTCTTGACTGTATCTCCTTGACTGCGTCCTTGAGCCTCCTGCAGATCTTCCTGCACACCTCCTCCTCAGAGGCTCACCAACAGGGCTCCTATCTGCTCGGTCACAGATCATCTGCAAGGCAATCTGACACAATCGTGAACCACCACAGCTTCACAGTGAGCTGACAGCTGTTAATATACAAACCAACATACAGCACATTCAAAAGCTGCGGAGAAGCGTGCAACTTGTTATTGAGAAGCGTGCAACTCGTTATTTAAACACCAGCTCCTGCTGCACCTCTCTGTTTCCCCATAGCACTAATTGCTTTGTAAACACTCAATTAAAAATAAAGGCTAAGAAGGGCATGCGTGACGTGTCCACACCTCCTCATGAGATGTAAGCAGTGTGTAACAAAACAGAAGTATCAGGAGGCACTTTGTGAATGCTGCTGAACCCTACCAGCACGTTGGCCAAGCCATGAAACCCATTGACAGATCACTGTGTTGGGCAAGCAATGGAACCCATCCCCAGATCGCAGCTTGCTGGCTGACAATTACTCAATGCTTCCACAACGATTTAGAGCGTTGTCTTCACAGTTTGCTGAAACGACCCAGGAACACGCACGAGCACGCTGCTGTTTGACACATTTCTGCAACCGTTAAAACAACCCAAAGAAACAATCCAAAAATTCACGAGAGGCCAATTCCTCCCATTCAGACTGAAAGGACTGAGCAGACGGAGGAATGCTTCTTATCAAATCACTATCCACCCAGTAACCTACATCAGCAGACCGCAACCCTTCACAAGCCGCTGCCCATTCACAATAGCACCTTTATTGTGGCCACATGAGCCCCGAGCTGCTCCATGCTGCTCACCCCCTGTCCCCTCCCTAGAGCCCTGCACACCACCACCTCCGTGCACCCCGACCGCCGGCAGCGGAGCAGGCGTCCAGCTGGGCTTCGCTTCCCAGCCCCAGGGCGGGCGGGCGCTCCGCATTAGCTGCTTCACCCATCACTAAACCCCCAGCGAGCACGGGGAGCTCTGCAGGAGGGAGATGGTCCCTGCGGGCAGAGCTGGGCCCAAAAGAGCAGAGCAAGCAGCTGTGTGTGCACATGCCGATAATGGGTAACCAGCACGGCCTGCGCACGCAGCTCTGCAGCAGAAAGGGCGATTTGGGAGCTGCAGTGTGAGCAAAGGCAGCTCATTAATGGTGCCCGTGGAACAGCAGGATTTCTGGCAGCCCCGCTTGCTGCGGGATCAAGGTATTACTTCAGCCATTGACAGACTGTTCAGAGAGGCACACAAACAAAAGTCTGGTTCAAAGACAAAAGTCCGACAGCACGGACGCGCTGCCAGGCGGGGCTGCAGCCACAGGCACTGCCTCCTCCGCAGCCCCAGCCAACGCAGAGCAGGGCACAGCGAGCACCAGCAGAGCTCTGCAGGAGACCAGGGCAACAAACGCAGCCGTGAGCGAGCTGCAGCACCCACGGCCCGGGAATGGAAGCGAGCTTCCAAGCAGGGCTGGATGCTCACTCATGGTGCACCGTGCTGACCCTGACAGCGCCCAGCTCCCGTCCAGCTCTGCTCCCCAGAATCTGAACGCACAGGGAAGGGCCGAGCAGCAGCCAACGAGGAGCTGCTCCCAGGGCCCTCCCAGACGCTGCACTACAGCACAGCTCCTCCAGATTTCAAATGTGTCCAGATCTTGAGAAATCCTGCGTCAGCAGCATGCATGGAACGCACCCCGTGCCAGCCACGTCCTCCTGCTCCCGCTGATCCGCTGCCCGGCCCACAGCATCTGCCCTGACCAGCAGCTGACCAAGATGGCAATTTCCTTCCAGCAAGCAAGCATTTCAAATTCTGATTCTAAGCTCTCTTCCACTAATATCAAGCGGTGTCAGGAGTCCCTAAATGGAAGTGCAGCTACCACAGGGCTTAAAGGGCACAGCAAGGAAAACCCTGTGGCACAGGGAACCACCCATCAGCTCCACACGTTGTTCCAGGCTGCCCTGACTTCACTGAGGAGAAAAAAATGGGGAAAGAAGGGAAGAGGGGAAAGAGAGAAGGGAAGAGGGGAAAGAGAGAAGGGAAGAGGGGAAAGAGAGAAGGGAAGAGGGGAAAGAGAGAAGGGAAGA
>NC_034434.1:386811-406485 GCF_002078875.1 Numida meleagris | reverse complement strand
AAGAGGGGAAAGAGAGAAGGGAAGAGGGGAAAGAGAGAAGGGAAGAGGGGAAAGAGAGAAGGGAAGAGGGGAAAGAGAGAAGGGAAGAGGGGAAAAGTAAGTGCTCAGGCACTCCCTACACCTCTGCTAGACCGGGGTCCTGGGAAAGAGGTGTCCACTAGGGAGAAGAGCCCAAGCACAGAAGCAGAAAGGTCCCCTGCATGTGACGCCCGGTGCTCTCCTGGCTCGTCATGGAGATGCCTGCCAGGCTATTTTAAAGCAAGTTTGGAACAACAGACTCAATATCACACCCCATCTCCAAACACATTGCCTAATTAAGTTTTCAGGAGAGCCCAGAAGAAAGCACGTCAGACGGGGATGGGCAGGTGCTGCCTGCCCACCAGGACGGTGACGTGTTACTGCTGCTCCAACCTCTGCCTGGTGCAGCCCAAGGGGCACCCGGCACAGACTGGGCAGAGCTTTGTGCAGCACTGGGACAACTGGGGGCAGATCACAGACAGAACACCACTCAGCGCCGCCGCTCATGATTTATTCCATGGCTCTGACCAGAACTATTGTTTTTCTTCAAATACGTCCTCCTAGAGCGCAGCCATCTTCACTCTTATTAAGAGAGATTTTCAGCTTTCATCGCTATGCAGAAAAGTCTGCAAACGACCACAGCGCATCCCGAAGGCAAAGCACGAGGGAGGAGAAGAGGGGATGCCGAGGGCTCAACGTGCCCAAGCCAGAACGCAGCGGTGCTCTGCAGCTCTGTAAAACCAACGGCAAACCAGAGCTCCCAGTGCCCGGCGGTGACCAGATGGGCAGGCACTGGTGTGTCACCTTCCTACACAGCGCACCACGTGGGATCCGGCCGTTAGTGCTGCCAGCTTCTGGATCAAATGTCTCACTAAGTAAACAGGCTGCTCGCTTATCTTGAGCGCTGCGGGCTAAGCCAAGCCAATAGAGCCACGTATGGAAGGTTGGGTGGGGTTGGGAAGGGTCAGTGAGGTTGGGTTGGGTATGGTTGAGAGGGGTTGGGTTGGGGCTGTTGGTGGTGGTGGTTTTGTTTTGCCACCAAGCTTTCCTGCATTGGTTATGGGACTTACGGTGAGCCAAGAATTTGGCGCTGGAGGTGCACAACGCTTTGGTGCCGCACAGAGGATGTGTCCATGGTGTGGGAATTGCTAGTGGAGGTTGAGGACACGTGAACAGTGCGCAGGGATGGAAGGGACTCCAGAAAAGGGTCTGGATGAAAGCAGACCATAACATTGATCCCAAAGTGCCTGGGCTCTCCCGAGCTTTCCCACATCCCAGCACCTCCTGGCCATAAGAACCTGCTAATTTGTTCCATCCTGCAATTTACATTGGTTTAATGGTAGACATTAACACAACCCTAGCAAATTTTTTCCTTTAATTTAGTCAAAGCCCCAAAAACATCCTCAAAGTTCACCAAATTTGCAGCACTTAACTGATGTTAATTATTTCCAGATAGAGGACAACGAAGGAAAAATCAGATGATGCCAACAACTCACATGGCTATGACCCAATTCAACAGCTTCCAGAACTCAATGACAATGACTACGTGATTCAGGAGGGCATCGAGATCCACCCTTTGCATTGCTGGGTCTCCCCAACAACATTTACTAACACCACAAATCTGTGCAGGCCACCATGGCCACCAGCTGCACGTGGAGAGGTGGCACGTGCCACGTTGCAAAGATGCCATCTCCCACCAAAGCCATCGTGGCTCCTGTGCTCCCACCTCCAGGTAGAGGCCCCACGTGGCTCTGCTCCCGGCCCTGAGCCCCCACGTTGGGTTCTCCCCTTGAGAAAGAAGCAGCTGAGAAGTTTGGGGTAAAAACACATCTCAGTTTGGACACTGAGCAGCCTCCTCCCCGCCACGAATCTCCAAAAACGTGAGCCCTTAATGGGAAACTCCCATCAAGTGGTTGCAAAAACTTCAGCAATTAGCGCAGACCCATCCGACGCGCCGCTATCACGCCTGGCTGGTGCAGCTCTGCACTGGGCCTACACACATCCACCTCCCATCGGCATTTCCTCGCGGGGGCTTAAGCTCCGTGTAACTAATGGAGCGGGAACTGGCTGCCGGAGATGGGGGATGTCTCATGGAGGAATGTCTGCATCCCGGGCAGCCAGCACTGCCCGGAGAGCAAGCGGGGAGAGCCGAAGATGAGAATCCCCTGGTTTGTTTTGCTGGAGACATAAATGCTGCGTTTAAGGAGAAAAAGGGAAACAAAGATCCTCCTTTTCATGCACCGATGCTGGCACGTACACACCGGCGTTCGTGTCCCCGCCACTTAGCGCTGCTCGGTGCACAAACCACATCACGCAACGGCAGAGACAAGGCTCAGCAAAGGAAACCCTTCCGTGCCAGCAGGCTCTGTCCGCAGTCATACATCCACCCCGCGGGCTTATTTTAGAAAGCCTCCCTGGTAATCTGCCTGTGCTTTTGAAAAGCAAGTAATATGTTTTGAATTATAAGAGGTTACAGGGACATTTTTGTGGTAAATTTGGACTTTCATTCGCAAAAAAAGAAAAGAAAAAAAAAACAAAAAAAAACCTTCAGAGTTACAGAAATCCTTTCGGAAATAACATTTTTTTGTCATTGCTAAGCACTTTTCAACAAAGTTTCATAGCTACTGTTCCAAGGAGCTGTTTATGTCCCGAGCAAAGAGAACTGAGATAATTCTGTCCCTGCGAGCAAAGGGAGGAGCAGCACAGCTTCACTCCGCACTGTGGGATGCAAGGAAAGGTGCGTGCTTTGCACGATGCAGGCAGCATGTTTTCTGAGCAAGTTCTGAGCCTCTCACCAGCAGCCCCAGTTCAGACAGCGCTGGGAAGGCTCCAGCCACCCCTCAGAGCACCCAGCTCCTGCGGGCACCGATCCCATACGGAACCAGGAAACTACTGGGGCAGATCAACGCGCTCATCGCGGTCACGGCGCGCCGACCCTCCTAGCAGGACAAACTGGGCAGCCACTGGTTAGGGGAGCAACGGCATCTGTTGAAATGTATAGAGGCACGGAACCGCTGGAGCTGGAAGGCCATCCAGTCCGAAGGGTCAGCTCCAGCCCCACGAGCCTCCTCTCGAACCCCCCCGAGATGCAATCACAGCCCAGGCACTGAGGAACAAGCGGTGATGGAACAGCCAAGCGCAGCAGGATCCGCAGCGGGAAGGGAATTCGGTCAGCAGGACGGAAGGGGAAGCGCTCAGGTAGCTTGAAGGCAGCCCAGCCCCCAGGGAACGCACGGGGTCAGCGGATTTGGGCACAGAAGTCAACGCAAAGGGCTCCTCAAGGGCAGCAGGCGACCCGCTGGGACAGCAGCTCAGGTTGGCCAGAAGAACTGGGCAGATCTCCACGCCGACCTTCAGCAGGTGCCATTCAGAAGGCAGCCACAGATGATGACAGGCCACACGTGCCATCTCCGGTCACAGTGAGGGCAGCGCTGTGCTCTCTGGTGCCACACGCGCTGCTCATCGGCGCTCACTGCACGGCCCGGCCCGGTGACGGACATGAGCTGGAACCTGGCCAAGCCCGTACGTCGAGTTTCGATGGACGACGGGGAATCTTCATTCCAATCATTCCGAATTCTGACACAACTCCCTGAGAGCTGAGCCCTTCCGAGGAGCCTCTCCCCTGCAGCTCCTCCATTCCACACACGCCAGCAATTCAGATATTCAGATCTCATGGAGGAGGCACCAAGAGTTGTTCATTAAGCACGAACATTTCATTACCAAGAGCACAAACAAAACCAGCCATTCGCACAATATTCCCATTAAAGACACTTCCTGCACTGCCCAGTGCAAAGCCAACCCCCCCACCACAGCTCCACCAGAAGATAAGAAACCCACGGCACGAAGTCAGCATCACACACAGAGTGCCTGTTCATTTTAAAGTAAGATCAAGACCACGGAGGAACAGAAAGCAAAATCCCACCGCCCTCCCGCAGACCCTCACACGATGGCATGCCGATGGGACACCCTACCGGGGCCCTCCACAGAGTGACATGGGAAGGGATTCCCTTCTTTAGGGGTCTTCTGATCAGCCACGTATGCTGAGAGGAGCCGAGCCACCAAGCAGGGCAGCAGCCAGCCCGCTCCCACCTGCCCGCCAGGAACCAAGGCCAAGCCACGTCCATCAGCTGCTCAAATGCAAACCGCTCAGATGTGGCTGCTTATCAGAATTTCCTTGCATTATTTTGATGACTAATAATCAAAGCCACGCACTCAGAACAAAGGAATTCAAGGGCCGGATGACTTTTATTCACAATTAATTGTGTTACACCCAAGGGCTGCACGAGACTCCCCAATTCTGGGAGCTGTGGGGCCGCAAACGAACACTAAAACACGATTCCTGCTGGAATCGCCAGGTGGATCTGCGATAACAGAGCACCAAGCGCAGCGGCTGGGAACGGGGCGGCCAATCCTCGCTGCGCCCACGGGTGCACGCAGCCCAGCCCGGCAGCGCTGAGAAGCGCCGTTCAACCATCCCTCTTGCAGGCGTCCCTGGGGAAATATCCTCGCGTGCACCGGGCTTGCTATGACTTCAGTCCCTCCCACATCTGGGCTCGCTTGGGAATGAAATCCAGCACAGCCCGTCTGGGGTCAGCCCGTGACCCCGTGCCGAAATAGCTCCGGCACAACGCGGCGTTCCTGGGCACCGCGCACGGAGCCAGGCAACCAGCACCAGGGGAGCGCCGGGGACGCAACAATTCCCCGTCCCATGCAACGGCACCGATGACCCCCCCCCGCCCAGGACACAGTACGGGCTGTCAGTCGGCTTGAACATGATTTAAAACCGATCATCAGCAGCTGTTAATCACCACCTCCAAGGCTGTAAGGCCATAAGAACCCGGCGGTGCCGGGAATGCTCATAAAGCAGAGCATGGGTCAGCGGGCCAAGGGCAGGCTTCGTCTGTGTGCCCCAGGGACAAACAGCCAGGAGCCTCATGCGGGACCAGCACCAATGGGAGCGAAACGCTGCACATCACGCAGAAGGAGCTCAAATAGGAAGTTTGTTTTAACGCTTTTTCGTACAAAAGCAGCGCAGGATGCCCTGCTGGGCGCGTTCCTTTGATTCCCAAATGAAAGCGTGCTGCCACGCTGATTTTTTATTTATCTGACGATCCTTCTGTTCACCCAGACTCCTATTACACATTAACCAAAGAACAGGAGCCCCAAGAACAGCTTGTTGCCTGCAAGTTTCCTGCTAAGGACAGCAACCTGTGTCACAGCGATCACCTCCACAGAAAAGGGCAGCTTCTGCTTCAACATCTCATTTTTACAACCAGAAATCATCAGTAAGCAACGGCAGACAACCAAAAGGTTTGGAAACGCACATACAGCAAGGAGAGACGTTCCCGTTCGGCATTTGCAAGGCACGCTGTGGAACGGCTCTGGTTGGAAGGGAGCTTAAGGATCACAGAACCATGGAACCGTGCTGGGCTGAGCAGGGAGCAGGAGCTCACGGCCCCGTCCCCACCCCAGGCCTCGGGCTGTGGGCACCTCCAGGGATGGGGCACGGAACTGCTCTGTGCCGGTGCCTCGCCGCCTCCTGAGTGAAGAACTGCCCCCTAAAATCTAACCCGAGCTTCCCCGCTCTTCGCTTACAGCCATTCCCCATCACTGTCAGACCGCGTACGAAGCCTCTCCAAGCCAGAGACCAGGCTGTGGTGAGTGGCCATCCCAAAGCCCCCCCCAGAGCCCCAAAGAGCCCCCCAAAGTCCTCAGAATTCCAGAGACTCCACTCAGACTCCACTCAAACCCCTAAGAGTCCCATAGAGCCCACTCAGACCCTTACAGTCCCTCAGATCCCACTCAGAGCCCCACAGGCTCCACTCAGAGCCCCACTCCCCCCTCGCCCCCCGCTCACCGCAGCCGGAGGTTCCCCATGAACTCGGGCATGGTGACGGCGTCCAGCAGCACGAAGTCGGCCTTGCCGAACTCCAAGCTCTCCTGCTCCGCCATGGTGCTGTGTATGTGTGTGTATATCTGTGTGTGTGTGTGTTTGCGTGTGTGTGTGTGTGTGTGTGTGTGTGTGTGTGAGCGGACGCCGGACTCCGAGCCGCCGCCGCACCCCGAAGGGCGGGGGGGGAGGAGGGGGGGGCGCGGCCCCGCCTCACCTCAGGTGGGCCCCCCCCACCAGTGAGTGGTAGATGTGAGGCGAGAGCGGCCCCTGCCGGCCATAGAGGAGCGGCGGCCGTGAGGCGAGAGCGGCCCCTACCGGCAGCAAGCGAGTATGGCGCCCCCTGCCGGCAGAGTGCGGCACTCTGGAGGACCCCGCCCACCGCCGGGCACCGCCCGCGTTCAAACAGAACGGCCCTAAAAGTCCGGAATTGTTAAGGACGGCAAAAGCGAGGGAACAAAAAGCTGCCCCTGGGTAGCTAGGTCACCCAGGACCAATTAGGGTAGTGCTGTTAATTAGGGAGCTGGGAACAACCTCCGGGGCATTTTGGGAAAGAAACGGTGGGTTTGGGGTATGCAGGTGTGAAACAACATGGTTAACCCCAACTCCCGACCCAGCAGCCCGGGGCTCCTGGTGACAGCTCTGGGTACACCCCAGGGGGCAGCTCCTCGGGACAGCCCCCCAAATTCTGCCCTTTTTCGCATTCTGCAGTACTTTCGCCCACTTGGCTTCACCCTTTCAGGGAAGTGCCCCTTGGGTGTGTTTTTATGCCGTGTTGCTGCAGGTGCCTAATTAGCAAGGTGCAAAGGAAGCACATTCAAACACCCTTTTAAACCCAGGGAGTGCTGTGGACGGGCTACAAGAACGGGAGAGCGCTGCCGCTCCTGCTCCGTGCACGCACACCCAGTTGGCCAAATATTGACAGAGCAGCCAGCAGTGCAAAGGGCACCGCTGCGAGAAGGGCCCTCCCTCTGGAGCGGTGCCGAGGGCAGAGCGGCGCTGGTTGTGCTGCCTTTTCCAAAAACACGACCTGAAACCACCACCCATCTGCGAAACACAGCTGTGGCTGTGCAGCTCGGGCTGCGGGCTTGCAGACAGGCTGCCCAAAATTGGGCAGCAAGCGGCTGTAGGGTGACAAGCCATGGGACTGCTTCGTGCTGCAGTGCGGCGGAGGCTGGGAGAACAGGGGAGGGTGTTAAAGCAGAGGGATGTGCACAGGGGGATGCGCTGGGGTTGCACCTGGGGGTCTTGGTTTTCTCCAACCTTAACGATTCTTTGGTTCTAACTGATCATCTGCTCTGTCTCTTTTGAAACACGCGACTTTTGCTCGTGATGAGCTGTAATGGTGCTCCATTTCTTCTTTCTCATCTTCCTCGGATATTCCTCCCAGGGAGGGATGTGTCAGGGCACTGCAAACCCACCTGTCCCCAGGTGAGCACTGCAAGAGCCTGGGGCTGGGCGGGCAGCTGCAGCACAGCACAGCTGGAGGTCAGCGCAGCACAGCTGGAGGTCAGCACAGCTGGAGGTCAGCACAGCTGCAGAGCGATGCAGCTCCCAGGTGAGGGTTCCAGCTCACAGTGGGTCTCCGGGCATCTAAGAGGCAGCAAAATGCTGAAGAAGTTGCATCACAGATACCTCCCAACACTCAGAGAATGTTTGTCCAGATACCAATGAAGAAATATCTCTACACGAACTTCCAGGGATGAGCAAGAGGGAAGCGTTCAGGGATGCAGGTGACTAATTGCTGGAGCCACTTGTTAAGGCGTGGGCGGGCTCGGTCACCAGCAGTCTGAAATAGGGTTGGACGTCATTTTCTTAAGCAGAAATTAATTGGGGGTGGTCTTGTGTCATGTGGATGGCTCCAGAGGCGATCCATTGGGCTGAAGCAACGGGTGAAGCATGAGCAGTTCTGAATTCTGCAGGACGCCTCCTGGATGCAGCCACTCGGGATAGGATCCTGGCTTGGACATCAATTTCTTGGGGGTGCAGAGATGTGGCAGAGGGATCCGCGTAGGCTGTGTCAATGGGCTGAGCCCAGCTGCAGTGTGCAGCGAGGGTGAGCTCCTGGGTCCCAACAAAGCCATGGCCTTGGGAAGGGCGGATGGAAAGGCGCCCAGTGGGAAAGGACCCGGGGTGCTGGTGGGTGGCCGGCTTAGGGTGGGTGTCAGAAGGAATTTCTGCATGGAGAGGGCAGTGCGGGGTCAGAGCGGGCTGCCCAGCAGCACAGTGCAGTCCCCACCATGTGGACACGGCACTCAGGGACGTGGTGTAGTGATGGGACAAGAGAGCTTGGGCTGACCGTTGGACTTGGTGATCCTGAAGGCCTTCTCCAGCGGGGATGATTCCACGGTTCTGAGGTTCTATGATTCTGCCATGGGTTTTCTTCTTGTTTTTGGCCAAGAACACCACGGAGACGCTGTCCTTCCCCAACCCCCATGCGGGGCTGTGCTTGGCTCTCACCAGGAAGCCCCATGGTATGAGACGTGGAAGAAACAAAACAGGACAGTGTTTGCAGGATGAGAGATCCTGCAGCAGACACATGGTTGTGTCGGGGCATTCCCAGCAACTCCTCCATGAGCATCATCAGCGTGGCGAGCTGTGGCTCTGTGCAGTGATGCCCAAGGCTGCACCTCGCCCAGCGCTTCCAGGACCTGTGGGCGTTCTGATGGAGGCAGCTGCCAAGGCGCCGAGCGGAGCTGCCAGGAAGAAGTGTGGGTTCCAGGAAACGCAGCTCCTGGCCGTGGGCTGAGTCCCTGCTGTACCCGTGGGGCGGGGAAGTGAGGACATCCCAAGGCCGGGATGGGAATTCCTGGATGGATTCCTCGCTCGGCTCTGTTATCCCGCAGCGTTTGTGGCTCAAATGCAGCGCAGGGCAGGCAGAGCTGGCTCCTGCTCAGCGTCTCTTCCTCTCCTGGAGAGAGGCAGCTTTCGTTTCAGGGCTGGGAAATCACATGCTTGATGGCTTCAGCGTGATGTCATCGGTTTTAGAGTCCAGAGGCGGCCCTCCAGCCCGGAAGGCGCTGAAGGACTGGAAATGAGGACTGGAAATGAGGACTGGAAATGGGGAGGGTTTGCTGGGAAAGGGCTCCGTGCCATGGACCCGGTGGCTCCTCGGGCACAGCAGCACCAGAGGTTGCGCCCAGCAGCTGCAGCAAACCCAGCCCGGCTCACTGAGGGCTGCTGCTAACGAGGTGCTCTGCCAGACGAACCTTCCACCCCCCTCATTAGTACAGCCCTTCAATCTTCACAGCTGATAATGTGACCCGGGCTGCAACATCTCATCTTTGACACTTTTAATTGATCACAATTAATTTCATGAGCAAAGACCGACCCCAGCGCTCCTGCCAGAGCACGTGTTGCTTTAGGAAGAAAGTTTCTTGCAGGGATTGCAGAGACCTACTCTGTGTCGTGCCCCTGTTCCAGCTGTTTTCTGCCTAATGAGGCTTCTTCCTAATTATTGTCACCTGAATTTTTGCCTCAGATTTGTGAGGGTTATTTTAAATTTTGGGTATGGTTTGCCCTGGGAAATAAAGGGCTGAACGGATCGAGGAATTAATCAAAGTCAGACTGTGAATGCACGAGATCAGAGGAGTTGTGGGGGAGAACACGGAGGTGGCGTTGGGCAGAGAGGAGATAGCAGGGGAGGATGCCCAGAGGGAAAGCCAATTAAAGCACGGCAGAGTAGATGTCTCCACTGCGCTGTGGCTGACCACCTCTGCTTTTCTGCTTTTTCCTGGGAGCTTTTCCCATCATACATGAGAAATATGATAAATATTGGAAGTGTCTGCGTATTTCCAATCTGAGAAGGTAACCTGCGTTAGAATTGTATGCAGTCGTCTTGCTAATTTGTGCTGAATGGAGATGATGGGGAAATTCCCACAGCAGAGGGTCATAATCCCAGTCTGAAGGGCCAGGCTGCAGCAGCCACGTGAACAATGCTCTGAGAAGGATACCAGCAGCATCCATGGCATTTAATTTCACTGCACTCCATTGGGTTAGGGTTGTGTGGCATTCCACTGCTTCGCTTTGGATTTCATTGCATCTCTTTGCACTGGGTTAGGGTTGTGTTGTGTTCCATTGCTTTGCTTTGGACTTCACTGCATTGCATTGCATTGCTTTGCATTGGGTTAGGGCTGTGTTGTGTTTTATTGCTTTGCATTGGGTTAGGGTTGTGTTGCATTTCACTGCTTTGGATTCCATTGCATTTCATTTTATTGTGTTGCACTGGGTTGGGGTTGTGTTGTGTTCCATTGCTTTGCTTTGGATTTCATTGCATTGCATTGCTTTGCATTGGGTGAGGGTTGTATTGTTCCATTGCTTTGCACTGGGTTAGGGTTGCTGTGTTCCATTGCTTTGGATTCCATTGCATTTCAATGCATCACGTTGCATCCCATTGTACTGCATTGCATTGCATTCCATTGCATTGCACTCCACTGAAGAATACCAGCAAACGGATGCAATTAATGCTGTTGGCCGGGCTGGGAGGAGGGGTGAGCGATGCCGATGCTGTTGGGGTTGGCCACGCTCGCATGCCCCTTTGCAAAAACAGAGCAGAAGTGGCGGTGCAGCAGCAGCTGGTTTTTAATTCAGCCCATCCCAATGTCTGTAAGAGGAGCGAGCTCATTGACGGCTCGGGATTTCTGAAGGTTCAAGTGGAGGACAAGGGCTGGGATTGTGTGGGATGTTGCACTGCAGAACAACAGCCGCCAACAGCTGAGCCTCCCGCGTCCCGGGATTTCCGTGCTGTGGGACTCTATTACGGCGTTCAGCAGCGATGTCAGAGTTTGACCGCCTGACACAGACGTTCGGGTTCAGAGCTACGTGTCCCACTGAACGCTGCTCCCAAACCTGCGGGCATTCAACCACTGTCTTGGGAGCAGATGTGCTTCCCAGTCCTCAGACCTGGAGTAATCCCCTCATCTTCATCAAGGCCTGGGGACCACAGTTATACCCAGCGAGCGAAACCACTGCGCACAACGAGGTGACACGCGGCGTCCTGCAGCCATGGCATCCGCGGACCCCACAGGTCGCTGCCTGCCCCACACCTCCCTGGCCCTGCCTCTATGGGGCACACGGCAGCAGCCAGCCAGCAATGTGCAGGCTGGAAGCCAGTGCTCCGAAAAGTGAGGAGCACAGCTGAGAAGTGCAGCAGCAAAAGGGAAACCAGCGGGTCCTTGGCTGACACGTAACGCTGGGCTTCCAGACCCTGCCATGTGTTGTTGTGGGCTGACCTGTGCACCACAGCTCAGACATCAGTGGAGTCACCACAGCCTCTGAATTCCCGACCTCTTCACCTAGCAGTGTGCAGCATTACTTGCTGGGACAGGCAGCATGTCCACTCGCTTCTTGGTTACAGTCTTCATCCAAGCCAGGTTGGAAATTCGGCACGTTTTCCTTTCAAAGAAGTAGTGGGTATGTAGATCAACCCAGCCCATGGCAGGGTGTTGGAGCTCGATGAGCTTTAAGGTCCCTTCAACCCAACCGTGCTGTGACTCCATGGTTCAACGATCTCTGAGGTCCCTTCAACCCAACCATGCCATTATTCCATGGTACTTCAATCCTTATGGTCCCTTCCAGCCCAGCTGAAGCCATTCCATGATTCAGATTCTAAGCTCTAGATGAATAAAAGTTTTCTCCAAAATGCATTTTTGAGAAATGACTGCAAGAAATTGAACTCCAGCCAGCTCCTTCTGCGGAAGCTGTTGCTCATTTTGGGTTAATTAGCTACCAGTTAAAGCAAGGAGTATTCAATTAAAAGTAATGCTGGCGATCTAGCAACTACCTCTCTCCAGGTTGTACATAAATATTTATTTTCTTAACAACAACAACAACAACAAAGGCAACATTGGAATTTTTCATTTACTCTCCTTCCCTCAGAGCTGGGGTTAAAAAGAAAGCAAACAGAGAAATGTTGTGACCCAGCAAACGTTCTGTGCTTATTTTCCAATGTGTCCCGAACCACCGGCCAGGCTGCGAGGCTCACGTGGGAGTGGCTCTGCTTCGGGTGCTTCTTGCTCCGCACGCACCCGGCCCAGCTCGGAGCTGCTGACAACAGGACGCGCAGCTGTTCAGATGCTGACACGCGTTTCCTGATGACAGACCAGAGCCAAAAAGCAGAACTTGTGCAGAACGACCATCGGATCCCATTTTGGCAGAGGTAAGAGGAAGCCGTACAGAAGCGTGTTCCCTGCAGGGGCTGAACGCTGATTAATTGGAACTGCTTGGTATTCAAAGGAGCTGATGAAAAGCTTTGTAAACCCGTTGGGGCTGTTTCTAATTTCTCACTTAAAGCCACGAAGGCACCGTTAGGTTGGAAGGAAATAACCGAGATCAGCATCAGACCCATCCTCCATCGGCCCCGCATCTCCCACCCCGAGCAGATAACCAGAGCCGCCTGCTTCCAGCACGAGGGTCGTTCCGTGGCCTCTTCTGCTCATTGTGACTCTGGAACAGTCACGTGGCGGAGTTCTGAAAGGGACCGTGAGATCTGGGGCTCCGCTTTCCCGGGGACGTGCTCCACAAGGACCACAACTCACTGGCAGGACTGAAATGAAAGCAATCTACCTGACGTGCTGCCTCGGCTTTGGGCAGGGAGGCGTTGTGAGCTGACAGCCTGCGGACACACACAGCACGGCTGTTCCCAAAGCAGCACCTCCAAAGAGCCCCAAGAAGCGCGTCTGCCCGCACAGCACCGCCGCGGCCTGCAGCCTCACCGCGCTGCTCTGCTCCACGCCAGCTCAAGGGTTAAGGCCCCGCGAGATGCAACGTCCAAAGCACGCTGCGCCCCGTGCGTGGGAGGAAATGTCAGATCCTGCTGCGCCGGGTATTTATAGCACCGCGCCGTGCGGGAAGCAAAACTTGTCAAGTTTTCAACCAGTTGCTTCAGGCTGAAGCTGAAAAGCGAAGCAGCTGAGAGCCCCGCTCTGCACGTTCTGCCCCGCGCTTGGCTCCGGACCTCGCAGCGGAACGAAGTTTGTTTACCTCTTACGAGCTCGAATCCATCTGCGCTATGAGAGCATCCACTGGGAGCCCGCAGCTGCCCCGTGCATCTCACGGCCCCGCGGGGCAGAGCGCTGTTAACGTAGCCATCCCGCTCGCCCTGCAAAGCCAAGGAGATAACGCAGCCCGCACAGCACACACAGTAGGAACACAGTTATTTTTATGCTCGCTCCGCTTGCGTTCGCGCTGATAACTGCGCGTGGCTTTTATCGCTGCAGCAGAAACCGGAGCGCTCTCGTCCCTCCGAGCTTCACCGCGCTGCTGTAGCAGCGTTTCCCGTTGTTCCCACGGCGAGCAGCCGGCGCCGCGCTCCTTCCTGCTGCCCGAAGCGCTGCAGCGGGCGCGTCAGCACGGCGGCACGGCTCTGCGCCTGCTCGAGGTTCTCGTGTTTGAAGCGGGCGTGATTCTCCGCTCGGGGACACGATGGAGGGGTGGGTGCGGGTCCGTGACCGCAACGCAGCGCCCAGAGCCAGGAGAAGGGGGGGGCACCGAGCACCCCCAATGCGGGGCGTGGGGGATGCGGGGACACGGGGGGGTCTGGGGACACAGCGTGCAGGAGCGCGACGCTGAGCGGAGGTGGGAGATGCGGGGCGCGGGGAGTTTGGGTAAAACCACGGGGCGGTGCCGGAGCGCGTTTATGGCTTCACGCTTCGCTGCTCGAGAGCTCCGGGAACGCAGCGCGGAGGAGCGGGAGCGGCCTGAGGCGCCCGTCCCCTTCAGGGCAACGCAAGGCAGCACCGGCACAAACCGCCAGGTACCGGGCGGCACACGGGGCCAAGCGCGGAGCGCAGAACGCGGAGCGCAGAACGCGCGGCTCCGCTGCTCCCACCCCGCGCTCCCGGAACCTGTGTGCCCCCACCCGCATACTGCTCGCTCTGCGCATGCGCAACCCCAATCGCGCTTGCGCACTGCCAGCTTTGTGGCCGCGCGCACGCGCAGTGCAGCCCCCGGCGAAGCTGCGGGAGGGGCGCTTCACCGGAAGCCCCTCCCTCTTCCGGGAAAGCAGTCGGGAGGCTGGGAGCGGCCTGGGCGGCGATTGGCTGCGAGTCAGATTGGGCGGTGCCCGGGCGGGGCGCGAGGGATGGAGGAGCGGCGATTGGCTGCGCGGCGGAGCGGGCGGGGAATGGGCGGGGAGAAGGGGATCGGGGCGCGGCGATTGGCTGCGCGGCGGATGGGGCGGGGCCGGCGGCGCCCGCGCCTGTCAGTGTGAGGGAGCGGCGGGCAGCGCTGCGGGACGCGGTAGGTGCGGGCCGGCCCGGGCTCGGGGCTGGCGGGGCGGGGCGGGGCGTCTCGCCGCTCCGTTCCTCTCCGCGTTGCTCTGCCCCCGGCGGGGGCCGCCCTTCCCGGGCCGAGCGGGCCGCGCGGGGCGGGGGGCTGCAGGGCCGGACCGGCGGGGCCCGAGGCGGGGCGGGGGCCGGCGGAGCGCCCCGTCCCGGGCCGGGCGCGGCCGTACCCGGTGCCGCGGGCGGGCTCGGTGCTCCCCGTGCGCCGTGCGCGTGCACGCGCGGCGGCCCGAGCGCGGCAGCCGCGTGCGGTCGGGCCGCGCCGTTCGGAGGCGGTGAGCTCCCGCCGCGCCGTTGCTGTTTGTCGCCCGCACGCTCCCGCTCCGCGCCGCTCGGCCCGAGCTGCGGCCTGGGCCTGGCGCTGCCGCCGGATTCCTCCGCGGTGACTCACTCGCTGTGAACTCTTAACTGCAGCGCGTTCGGGCGGTGCGGGGCGCTGAGGAGCGGGGCTCGGGCCGCGCGCTGGGAGCTCCGCTTCCCCGCAGAGCGCTGCGCGGCGGCACCGGGCGCTCCGGCTGCCGCCCGCCTGAGGGCTCCCGGGGCCGTTGCCCCTCGCGTCGAGGCGGCCCGGGATGCGCGGCCCGCGTTCCGCTCCGGGGCGGTTCGCGCTGGGACTGACGTGGAAGTTTGCCCGGTGCGGTTCTGCTCGGGACGGGCGACGAGAAGCAGCTCCGGTCGTGTTCCCGTTTCCGCTTTGCTGCGTAAAGCCGTAGCGATGGGCCCCCCAGGAGTGATGGTACGGGAGGATTATGCAGAAGTGCGGTCTCCTCCCCTGGAGGCACTGGAGATGCTCCCGGCGCTGTGTGACGGGGCTCTCCAGAGGTCCCCCCCCAGCCCTTCCAACGCCGTGATTCTCTGAGGAGCTTCCATCTACGCTGAGTTCAACACAACTTCGGGGTTGTTTGGCGTTTGCATTTCTATAAATGTGAATTGGAAGCCTCAAGCCGCGCCGTGGCCTTGCAGCGGGCGCTGGGCGATGCTGAGGGCTCAGGGCTGGTCCAGGTGCGCTCGGTGCTGGCCGCTGTCCGCTCGCTGTGCCCTGCCATTCGGGCAGAGCGCTGTCAGTGGGCTCTGCCATGGAAAGTGGGGTTCCTGAAGCAGGTGGGGACGCTTTGCTCCGGGCACATGCTGTTGTTCGTGTGTTTGTTTGTGAAGAGTCGTGTAGGAGCTCATGCTGAGGGGAGCGAGGATGGATGCTTGCTACACAGAGAAGTTCTGCTCTCCAGTGTTTCCATGCAGCCTTCATAACCCGGCTGTGGGACGGCCAGGCGGCGGCTGGGGCTCAGCATCCCGGGGTTGGCAGAAATGGGAGTTTGCAGCGCTTGCCATCAGAGCACCTGAATAGGAGATGTTTGTGACGTTCCTCGCTGACAGCACAGGGAGTTGTGCACACCTGGAAGCAGCGGGAGCCGCCGGGCAGAGGAGGCAGCAGCACGGGGAGCAGCCTGCGTCACACCTGCTGCTCCGGCCCGGGCCGCCGGCCAGCAGCCTCCATTCGTTCCTACCCCTGCAGCCCTGCGGTACCTCCAGGAAGTCTTTTCTCCTCGCATTACCTCAGCGTGCGCTCTGGGTGATTTAAGGCAAAGGGGTGTGTTGAGAGCTGCAGCTTTCTTTTTTCAATCCCTTCTGAGACAAATTGAAACTTCTCCCTTGCTGACAGCGTGGAGCTCGTCTCCACAACGGCCCCAGGCCCGCGCTGCAGCGATGCGCCGTGAGCTGACAGCGCCGGAAACGGAACCGCCTGAATTTCGGCTCCGGCCGGAACGCAGCAGGCCGGCCGTGCCTCGGTGGGGCCGAGGCCGGTTGTGCTGCTGGAGCGCCCTGCGAGAGCAGGCCGGCAGCACTCAGCGCGCCGCTCGTCGCGCTCCTCTCGATGAGGAAGTGGGAAACCTCACGGAGACGACACGATCTTTCTTTTGAACGAAACGTCGATGCGAAACGGCTGCGGCGGCTCGCGCTCAGACCGGGGGAGGAGACCTGCGTGCGTTGCAGGGGCATCGGCGAGGAGGGAAGGGGCAGCGGGGCCCTGCTGGGAGGGCGGGAGGTGGAGGGGCAGGAAGCGCGGCGCCGTCCTGCAGCACCGCTGCCCCAGCGTCCCCTCGGCCCTGGCCCCGCGCGGGGCTCGCTTTCTCAGAGGAAGCCATCGCCTCCGGGCCGGTGCTGCCACAGCACAACTGATACCGCGTCGGCTTTCGTTCTGCACAAGTGCACTTTCTATTTTACGGCAGTGAGAACTGACGTTGGTTAAGGGGCTGAGAGCTGCAGCCTTCCTGAAGAACCCTTCCCGCTGCTGCATGGACCTGGGCCGCAGCGCTCGCATTCACTTAACGCCTCGTTACCTGACTTCTCCTTTTCCCCTTGCAAATGATGAGAGCCCGTGTGCACATCGACAGAAGGAAGGAAGGAAGTCGGGGGTACTGAAATCAAGAGCTACTGCTGAATCTCGGCGTCGTGGATGAGCGAGAGGAGGTTCTGAAAGCGGCGACGCCAGGACCCGCGGCGCCTGGTGCCGCTCAGCCCACGCTGGAGGCTGCGCTCAGGGGGCACGGCTCCCAGTGCTCACAGCGGGGCCAAGCGCTGCCTGCTCCGTCCTGAGCCGCTCCTGTCAGGGGAAGTTCTGCTGCAGTCGTTACTTACAAGGTTTCTTCCCATCACAACTCCTGCCAAGCGTGCTGAGCTGCGCGTCCCATCGCATTGGGTGGGTTTTTGGTTCTTGTGAAGCCTTCACCGTTGGATGGCAGCGGTTGGGCCGGGCTGGGCTGCGCTGGCAGCTCTGGTGCCCACCCTGCCCGGTACCCGCGTGAGCCACGGCCGCTGTGCAGCAGCAGCCGCCCCGTGCTTCGATAGCTGCCCGGCGAGGTACACGCCTGGCTGACTTTGCTCCCAGCCACGTCTCCGTGCTGATCCTTTCTGTTTCAGACACTTGCAGCTCTGCATCTCCCCTCCCTCCGTTCCCTTTTCACTGAGGAGCGCTTTGCAGAATTAGGCGTTCTCAGAGATGGGGAGGGCTTTGCACTGCGGCCCCTGAAGGTGAGGAGAGGGCAAGGAGGGACAGAGTTAACACAAACCGGGAGGGAGGGAGTGTAAAAATAGCTGTGAGCTTGTCGGTGCGCTCGCTGTTGGGGGGGGTTACTCATCTGGCTGCCGGCTTTCTGCTGCTCCGAGGGATTGTTTTACAGCACTGAGATTTGACACAATTTCTGCAGAGAAGAGACAGGGACGGCCGCGATGAGCGGGATGCTGTCCCACGTGAGAGCTGGCGGGCCTGGGTTCGCCTTCGCTTCCATGCTCAGCGCTGCGCAGGACCTTGGCTTGCTGTAAATTAGCGTTCATACCGTGGGCAGGCTCCTGTTCCTCCTGAGCGTGAAGCTGCTTTACCTGGAAGTGTCGTGCTGAGCGTTGTGCTTTTTTTCCCCGTTCCTCGTCAGGGGCTCTGAAGCTGTGACATGGCAGTGATGGGGATTGCGTGCCACGGGGCTCCCGCTCCGCCCGCCAAGCAGCAGCAGGAGCTCAGCGCCACGAAGGGGCTGCACGAGGCCGCGGGCGAGAAGCAAAGCAGCGTCTGCAAAGTGGAGGATTCAAAGAAGGCCATCTTCCATAGTCAGTGGAAAATCCTGAACGACGTCATCACCAAAGGAACAGCAAAAGAAGAGACAGAAGGAGGCTGCGCGTCCATCTCCATCATTGCCCAGGCAGAATGTGAGTAGCGGGGAGCTCTGCTCTTCATTGACAAAGGGAATGCGTGGGGCGGTGTGCGGTGTCGCTCGCCCGCGCTCCTGGGGGCCGAGCTGAGATCTCTTTGTAACCCCACGCCGGGTGGAGCTGCTGCCACATCCCGGGCCCTATTTAGGCAGCTCACCAAACCTCTTCATAATGTGGCAGCGCTGTTGAATGGCGCAGAATAACAGAACGCTGCGCGGCTGCTGCACCTCGCCGTGCTGCCTGGAGATCTGTCTTGCGTCTGTTCCCGGCTGAGTGCTGAGGGGCGTTCTCCAATAACAATAAGGATAGAAATGCTGCGGGGTGGTTGGGGGGGGGCAGTCGGAGGAGCCGGCGGTGCGGGGAGGACGGCTGCGGCGGCACGGTGTGTGGCTCGGCTGGGTCAGCATGTGGGGAGGGGTTTCTCAGTCTGCTCGTTACTGTCACGCTGAAGATGTGCAGTGATCCTGTTTTCTTTCACATAGGTGAGAACAGTCAGGAATTCAGCCCCACTTTATCAGAGAGATCCTTTATTGCCCACAGCAAGCGCTACAGGTGAGAGGTCCCCGAACGCTGCGCCGCCTGCCCCGCTGTGTGTGTTGCCCTGTGTGCATCACTCGAGCTCCGTGCCCTCATGCTGTCTCCCTGTCAGTGCTGCCTGCTCTGCCGGCCCAAATGCTCTGCTGCTGCTCCAGCTGGGAGCTCGGATTTGCTCTGAACTCACTGAGTGGACCCGAGGTTCTGTGGTCTGTGTCCTCTGTGAACTGACCAACACCGATGCTTTCAAAACCTCGTTACAGCGTTCTCTTTGGGTGCTGTGGGAGGCACAGAGTGCTGTGAGGGCTGTTCACAGCGAGAGGGAACTGCTGCTTTTCTGGAGAGGATAAACAGAAAGGGATGAGAGAAGGTCCTGTGCTTAATGACAGCATCAGCAGCAGGGTTGTGAAGAGAAATGGATAGAGGCAGGAAAATGAAGGTCTCTGCGACTTGCTTCTCTGAAGTGTTCTGGGCATGAGCCTTTTTTTCACTCCACGTCTACAAGGGCACAAGCTGGAGCACGACGCAGCCCCAGTGCCCCCTGCAGTGGGGAGGTGGGATGTAGGATTGGGTTCTGTCATCTGGCAGCTGTCACCCACTGAGTCTGACCTGTAGGTTCTGCGCTTTGACGTTGCCCGCTGCCTCTGGTGTTGTCCTGTAACCAGCTGAAGCAGAGGGAACCATTCCTCAGTGCTTTGCCCCCCAGGCACTCCGCATTTCTCCCTGACCACGCCGGCTGCGCTGCTGTGCCATGGCAGCACAGTTACAACTGCTCCGTAGTAGAAGGCGAGGAGCTGTGCTGCAGTTCCCTGTGCATCTCGGCAGGCAGAGCTGCTCAGTCTCCTCCTCGTTCCAGTGGTTGTAGCTGAGCTGAGGCTGTGCTTCCCCCATCCCCCCTAAGAGCCCTTGTGTGTTCTGGTTTCCAACAGCCGCTCCGACAGCCTCGATCAGATCCCCAACAATGTGGCCCACGCGACGGAGGGGAGGATGGCTCCCACCTGCTGGAGGGGGAGGCATCGCGGTAAGGCGAGGAAGAAACGTCACAAGAAACGATCCAAGCTGAAAATACAAACGGTGGCTGCTGGCAGGCGGGGCCCCAGAACTCCAGAGCAAGAGAGCTGCACTCCAATTCCCGTCCAGGTGAGAGCCCTCGGCCCTTCTTGTGCCCTTCTTGTGCCCTTCTTGTGCCCTTCTTGTGCCCTTCTTGTGCCCTTCTTGTGCCCTTCTTGTGCCCTTCTTGTGCCCTTC
>NC_034434.1:371576-386801 GCF_002078875.1 Numida meleagris | reverse complement strand
TTGTGCCCTTCTTGTGCCCTTCTTGTGCCCTTCTTGTGCCCTTCTTGTGCCCTTCTTGTGCCCTTCTTGTGCCCTTCTTGTGCCCTTCTTGTGCCGGGACCCCTGCGAAGTGCTGAGCGCTCCTGGTTTCGCCTGGGCAGCTGTCCTGAGGCTCCTGCTCAGCTGCTCTGTTCTGCTGTGTTTTCTAGGAGGATGAAACGCACCACAACACTCTCTACAGAAACAGCTTTTGGTTGTCAGAACTGAACAAGAACTTGCTTTATGATCCACCTCCCTTTGAGAAACCCGAGAAGGTTCTGTCCGCAGACAAGCTCCGTTCACTGGGGAGCCAGTACAAAACTGACCTGCACAAGCTGATAAGCCCTGTCCAGTGCCTTAATCATGTCTGGAAACTGCACTACCAGAGGGACAATGTCCCTCAGCCTGAAACTCTCCATCCTTTTCCATACAACATCATGCCCCCTCCCTTCCCCCATCTGGACAATCCTATCCATCCCATGAAGCTTAATGCTCTGGACACCTATTTCCATCGTGATCTCAATTACCCAGGCAGCGAGCATCACTTGTCTGGCCTAAACTGGGAATATAGCTTCCCCAAGTGCGCCAACCAGTCCGTGAAAAGCAGCTTGGACAAGGTTTCTGTGGAAGAATACTTGGTGGACGCCTTGAAGGGGAGCGTGAGCCTCGGTGAGCCACAGAACTTAGCCAGCCTCGCCAAGACGTGGAGGGGAGGCGGTCTGGACCCAAAGGAACAGTTTCAAAAAGCAGATGAAAATGAAGGCGTGCTGCTTACTGAGGTGATCCTCCCATCCTACACATTCGTGCTGTGCTAGGCAGAGTTTCTCTTGGGCTTCAAAAGAGAGAGAACCTGTATCCTTCTGTCACAAGGCTGCGTTTTGCAAGGGGATATTGATGCGGTTGAACGCTTTCAGGTAGAGATGTGACTGTTCTCTGAAGGATACAAAGCCCTGCCTTAGATTGGTGGCTCTCATTTGTCCACTCATTCACCAAATACCCGAGCTTGTCTATGAGAAGTGTTTCCGAGCACAGGTCCTCCCGTATTGTTTCACCTCAAGGCAGCGACAGAAGTAATTTTGCTCATGGATCTTAAAAGAGAAGTGAAGTTATTGTGCTTTTTACTGGAAACTGTTGAACTCCACCAACGGCGGCTAAAATTTCTCTGCTTGCTTCATCTTGTTTTGTGGTTCTTGTCCCCCAGAAACTAAAGCCAGTGGATTACGAGTACCGAGAAGAAGTTCACTGGACCAAGTGTCACGGCTCTCTGGGCATCGGCTCTTTCGGAGAGGTGTACAAGGTGGAGGACAAGCAGACAGGATTTCAGTGCGCTGCCAAGAAGGTAATGTACGTGCGAGGAAGGGCGTTATCTGCTGGAAGGAGGCAAGGCTCCGTGAAGGGAAAGCGTCCCCTCGCCCCGCGGGCTGTCAGCGCGGTCACAGCGCGGTGACGATGAGAACCCAAAGTGCTTTGTTCGCACTTAACGCTGGCGTGGTTCCACGGCCTCTGTAGAAACTGTTCCTCAAATGACTCCAGTGGAAAACTGAAAAGAGCGTGCGGGGTGGGGAGTGTCTGGAATACAAAGGTGTTATGTGTGAAAAGAAGTGGAACTTGTGCTTTTCCATCTTAAAATGTTCAGCTCGTTGTTACGCTGGTCTCGGCTCGATGGCTGCAGTGGAGGCAGGCAGGAGAAGAGGCTTGCCAAGGCTTCTTTAACTGTGTTGTTTTCCAGCTGGATAGAAACATAGTTAAAGCACAGAGAAAATCTGAGGAGCCTGTCACTGGATCCACTCGTTGCTTCTTTGTTTCTCCAGGTGCAAGTCGAACACTTCCGTGCAGAGGAGTTAACGACGTGCGCGGCGATAACGAGTCCTAAAGTTGTGCCGTTGTATGGCGCCGTGAAGGAGGGGCCTTGGGTGACCATCTTCATGAAGCTGATGGAGGGTGAGGAAGGAACGGCGCAGCGCAGTGCCATTGATCTCTCCTCCCTGCCCCAGCTCTGCATTTAATTCCCTGCTGTACCCGGCTGCTCTCGGCCTTTACTCGTGAGCGGGCTGGGGAGCTGCGTGCTGTCCCTGCGGGTGCACAGCAGCCATCACCTTTTCTAGGAAGCATTTCCAGCCCAGCCTTGCTCCGTTCCAGCTGCACATTCCCACTGACACACGCAGCTGCTCCTTTCTGGTTTTGCTGCTGTGTTTGTTTGTGTGTGTTGCCTGATGGCAGAGCTTGCTGTATAGACAAACCTTCCTGCAGCCAGCCTGGTGGCAAGTGCAGCCTGGGGGCCTGCAGCACGAGTCTGACCACGCAGTGGTTGCTTTTAATGCAGAACAACACTGTGAAGCTGATGCGAAGCAAAAGGCTTCGTGAAAGGGGCTGGTATCTGTGGGCAGTAAGACCTCTGAGGACAAACAAAGGGAACAGACCCGGGTGTGGAAGATGGGGGCTGCCGGAGCCGGCAGTTCTCCTTCCCCTGTCACAGCGCTGGTGATGCCGTTGAACTCTTCTCAGCCGAGTTAATGCGGGCTCTGTGGGTTCCTTCCAGGTGGCTCACTGGGTCAGCTAATTAAGCAGAGCGGCTGCCTGCCGGAGGACAGAGCCCTCAGTTACTTGGGGCAGGCGCTGGAAGGTCTGGAGTACCTTCATGCTCAGAACATTCTCCATGGAGACGTGAAAGGTAGGATGCTGCTTACGGGATCGTGGCCTTCCCTTCCTAACGGAGCACGCTGCTCGGGGGTGGGGTTACCACTGAACCAGATCTCCAGCTCTGCCTCTGAGACTGGAGCTTGACTTCGTTCTGAGCAGTTGGGGGTATTGTATCTGTCACCCCTTCCTTTCTGGTATCCGGGTGTGGGGCGGGCTGCTCCAGCACGCAGCCAAGATGGTTCTGGTTGTGTACAGTAAGGCTCCATAGGAGTAACAGACCTTAAATTGGACTCAGTAATAAAGCAGCTCTGTGGGTTTTGGACTTTGTTTCCCTCTGAGTGACT
Organism: Numida meleagris; assembly: GCF_002078875.1. Taxonomy (NCBI): domain Eukaryota; kingdom Metazoa; phylum Chordata; class Aves; order Galliformes; family Numididae; genus Numida; species Numida meleagris. The sequence continues at coordinate 383,799 of NC_034434.1, read as the reverse complement.
GCCACGCGAAGGGCACTGACGAGTTGACCACCTCTCGTTGGCAGCGGAAAACGTGCTTTTGTCTGAGGATGGCAGCAGGGCTCTGCTGTGTGATTTCGGTCACTCTGCTCACCTTCACCCCGACGGCTTGGGAAAGTGCTTGGTCACAGGTGAGGCTTTTCAGCTATCACTCTAAAGAACTGCCCTACTGACATTTATGTATGGATAATTTTCAAGCTGCCATATTCTCCAGACGTAACTTGCTCGTAGGTTTATTGATTCTACTGCGATGTGTGCTGCTGGCAGCTGAACTGAACGTGGCTTTGGAAGCTGGTCCTTCTCTTCCAGGCCGGAGGGGTGTTGTGTATTTCATGTTGCATTCAGTGCTTCCTCCCTGCGAGAAACCACATCCAAACTTTAACATCTCACTGGCTGCTCCTGTAACCTCACCGAACAGCCAGGGCAGAATCCTGACCTCCACCAAAGGCAGAATTCCTCTTGGGCAGTGGAACTGTTGAAAGAAAGGGCCGTGTTTCCTAACGCTGCGTTCACCGACGGAGGGTTGTGTTTCCCCTCCCAGGCGCGCTGGGAAGGGCAAATTAATACATACTCCAAGGGGTGAGGCCTGCAGGGGCGTGGAGCTTTGGATGCTGCTGTTTGGATGCCAATTAACTGAAGAGCCAGGGCGGCTGCCTCAGCTTCCCAGCAGAACAGTTGTCTGGTTGGCACGCAGTGAGCTCTCGTTTCGATGCTGTTAGGGAACTACGTGCCCGGCACGGAAACGCACATGGCTCCGGAGGTGGTCCTGGGGAAGCGCTGCGACTCCAAGGTGGACGTGTGGAGCAGCTGCTGCATGATGCTGCACATGCTGAACGGGTGCCACCCCTGGACGCAGTACTACAACCATCCCCTGTGTCTGAAGGTGAGCCGCTCCAGTCTCCAGCCCGTGAACTCTCTGCGCAGCCGCACGGCAATCCTCGCTGGGAGTCTCTGAGATGACAGCAGCTTTGCTGCGGAGCGCATCGTTTCTTGCTCCCGCGGAATGCTGCGTGTTGTACAGACAGGGGCTCTTTCTTTCCTAACCTGCTCGGGGCTGGGGTGTGACCTTCAGCCGCTCAGCTGTAGTCAAATTACCGCTCAGGTCCCTGGTGTAACGCCGTCGTTACAGTTGGGAGCGCTTTCAGGATGGGAAGAACCTTTTTTGTAATCAGATGAAGCCTCTCTGGTCTAACCTCTTTCGCTTCCTGTTTGCTGCACAGATCGCGAAGGAGCCGCCTCCTCTGAGGGAAATTCCACCTTCCTGCAACCCCCTCACTGCTGAGATCATTAAAATGGGCCTGGAGAAAGAGCCCGTGCAGAGGGCGTCTGCGTCCGAGCTGAGGACCAAGGCCAGCGCCGCGCTGGAAGAAGGTAGCGGTGTGCTGAGGCTGAGGCTGAGGCTGAGGCTGAGGCTGAGGCTGAGGCTGAGGCTGAGGCTGCTCTCCTGGGATGGGCACTCGTGTCAGCGTTCCTCTGGGCAACATCAGTGCATTCTGCAAACACGTTCTGCTGTCTGCTCAGCGCATTGTTTGCACGGATTGTTTGCACTTCGGCACTGATGGGCGCTTTGGGTTGAGAGCTTTTCCCTGCATTGCTTCTACTGAGGTTGCCCCGAAGGGAAGCACTGTATACGTTTCTCACCCAAACACTGTAATTTCCTGTGTGCTGTCACACACTTTGCCTTCTCTGCGTGAAGCAGACGACGCTGCGCTTCACACGAGCTCGTGTGCGCCGGGTTCAGCGTGTCCGCTGCCTGGAGCCTGCTGTGCAGCCAGGCTGGGAGCAGAGCTGCGGCATCCTCGGCTCTAACTCGTGCTTGTGGCCCTCCCTCCCCTCTGACACAACCCATAATTCCGATCAATCCTGCTGCAGTGCACCAAGAGCTTGTGGGCATCGTCTGGTTTTGTCTGCTGGACAAGCTGGGCGCTTCGCAGCAAGAGGCAGTTCAGAAACTCGTGCAGTGTCAGGAAACCTTTGCCTCTTTATATGATAACATTTCTGTTTTCTGGTTTTGCAGTGGGAGGTGTGACAAGCCCCTGGAAAGGCGAATACAGAGAGCCCAGGCGTTTGTCGCTGCACAAAGAGAACAACAACCCCCAGACGTCCCTGCCCCCCGCAGCGAGCCCGGCTTCAGCCACTCCTGACCCAGAACTGGCAGCCCGAGGTGACTGTGCCAGCCCCGTGCCGCCGCCACCAGCCCTGGAGCGAGCGCAGGAGCGCGAGGGAACCCGCTGGAACGCGAGCAAGGAGCTGTCCAGGCTCTGGGATCCTCCCCCCCTCTCCTCTACACCCCTCCCCTTAAAGAGCTGCAGCCATGTGGAGAGAGCAGCCACCATTTCCGAACAGGAGCTCCAGCAGCTGGAGATAGGTACGGAACACGTGGCGGGCGCTCCGCTTGGCCTGTCCTTCCTGGCTCAGTTCTCGTGGCAGCAGCAGTAGCTGCTCCATCCCAGAGGAACTGTGTGCTGTGTGTCGGGTGTTTCACGGGCACCGGTGTCAGTGTTTGCTCTCTAGTGCTGAAGATGCTTTGGCTATTAATTGTAGTAGCTGGGATTGGGGCAGGAAGGAGCAAAAGGAGTGACTGGAAATGTCTTCTCTTCCTGTCTGCTTGCAGAGCTGTTTCTGAACAGCCTTTCTCAGCCGTACTCGCTGGAAGAGCAAGAACAAATGCTTTCGTGTCTCAGCATCGACAGCCCGTTCGTGTCAGACGCCAGTGAGAAGGTGAGCAGCAACAGGGCTGGCTCTGCTAACCTGCTCCTAGCAATGCTATAGTCTAATTACTTAACGCCAAGCTTAATTAGCTTGGTTTGCTTTAACCCTGGTGTTTGCAAGGTAGGGAATACCAGTGGAAAAAAAAACAAAAAAACAACCACCTCAGTAAGCCTTGTGGAACCAGGGAGGGCTGTGATTTGACTGCACGCCCTTCGGTTGCTGTTTTCAAAGCCGAGGAGCCCAGAACAGAGCTGCAGTGCTTTGTGGGCCGTGCAGTGTGGGACGCAGCGCTGCGCTGCTTCCTTTGCACAGCACCAAACCCCAGCAGCGGGCCTGGTGCTCGGTGGGTGCTCACCACGCGCTGGTGTTGTCACGCTGACCTTCCCTGACTCTCAGATAACACAGGCTCCTCCAAGCAGCGCAGCTGTGTGTGTGGAGTTGCTGCTTTTCCTGTGTGTTATTTATCTCTTAATGAAATTAGATTTATCTGATGCTTTATTGTGCTGTGGGTGTGATGAAAACCCCTTTTTTTCCCATCCAACTCTTCAGCCGAAGAGTTTGACTGTTGAAAATAGCTGTTCACATCTGCACAGTGCTGCTGTCTGTCATCCTTCCAAGCTGGTGGTAAATGCTGAATAACTCAAGGCCCAGCCTGACGGATTTCTGCTTTGTTCCTCCCTGGGGCTGTTCCCATGCTTGCTGTCCCACGGGAGCTCCCTTTCTTTGAGCCTCTGACAGCCTCGCGCTTCCTTCTGCAGAACTCCATGAAGGCTTCCCTCAGCCTGCGGGACACCATGAGCTCCGGCATCCATTCCTGGAACAGCCAGACAGACGGACAGAGCTTCAGCTGGAACAACCTGCTGAGCCGCGGCCGCCACACGGACACCCCCAGCTGCTTCAACGGTGAGTCCCTCTTCCTGAAGTTGGTGCAGGCAGTTGTGTGCAGCTTTCTCACTGCCCTCCAGCATCCCTGGGCACTCCTCACCCCTTAGCTGCTGTGGTGTCAGGGACTGGGCTGCCAAGGGGCCGAGTCCACTCCCTGCGGGTGGGTGGGAGGCACTTGAGTCCGTACAGCCAGCCAAAGGCTACAGAAGCTCCCAAACCCACCGAGTCCGGTTCAGCTTTATACCTCGTGCAGCTGCTGTGTGCAAGAGTAGGTGCTGCGTAACCACCCGTTTCTACAGAGCAATCCTGAGGGCACGTTGTGCAAATCAGCATGTCTTCAGCTGCTTTCTCGCTAAGCCCAGCTCTTCTCTGTGAGTCACTGTTGGCTCCAGCAACCCTTTGTGCCAGGACCTACTGAAACGAAACCCTCGATGACAGAAGGGCGCTGCCGATGGCTGTGCCTCGTTAGTCAGTATTTCTGTGTGGGACCGTGAAGCCACCGTGCCCGCAGCAGGAGCTGAGGACTTCTCTTGTGCGTTTCAGGAGTGAAAATCCAGATCCAGTTGCTAAGTGGAGAAAATTTACACATCAGGGATTTCCACAGGACAAAAGTGGGAGACATTGCCACGGGGATAAGCAGCCAGGTGAGACACAGGGCCGCAGTTATCACAGCCCTTTGTTTATGCAATTTCTTCTATCCTACAGCCTCATAATGCCTTAAAACAGCGAGCCAGGAGTCTGCGCAGGGACCCTAATGACACGCTTAGTAAAATAATTTCAGTACTTGTTGATAGGAGAAGGTATTTTCTGAATGACATTGCCAACCACCACGTGAATCACAGTTGAACTCCATCCTCAGCAGCACCCCTGTGCTGCAGCGCTGCCGGGGCTGGGTCGGAGGCTTTGCTAACGGGGCGTTGCGTTGTGAGCGGGGCTCAGAGTGCTGCTCAGCTCTGTTTGCTCTGCTCCGCAGATACCGGTCCCCGCCTTCAGCCTGGTGACGAAGGAAGGCCACCCCGTTCACTACGACATGGAAGTCCCCGACTCGGGGATTGAGCTGCAGTGCACCCTGGCCCCGGACTGCAGCGTCAGCTGGGCGTGGAGAGTCAAACACGGTCAACTGGAGAACAGGCCGTGAGGCCGCTCCTGTCTGGGAGGGTTTTACCTCGCTGAAATGTGGAATTGCAAAAGCTTCCAACCACCCCTGCCACGGAGCACCACGCGCTGGAGGCTGGTGCTGAAGTAGGATAGCGGCTCAGGGCGCGGTGCTCTCACCTCGCTGCTGTTCCGGCCCCGTTCCAGGACGTGTCCTGAAGCGTAGATGTTCCCCAGAACAGGGGGAAGTGCTTGTTTTGGGTGTGTTAGATTGAGCTTGAGAATGGGAGGTGGAAATTCCGGCTCTTCGGAGGAATGCGATTGTGCTTTTCAGGAGAACGCGGAGACTGGATGAGGGCTCCCGTCGCTCAGCCCGTGGGAAGGCAGTCGTTCCTGGGCTGGCTGGAAGGAGGAGGCCGAGTGTCTTCAGAGCGGCCATCAGCGCCGAGGGGAGCAGGCTGCTGTCCTCCGAGCTGGAGGGAAGCTGGAACATGGCTGCAGGCTTTGGTGGCAGCATCTCTGCCTCCAGCTTTCCACACAGGGAAGACACAATGGTAACTGCCTGGGTTCTGGGTTTCACCTTCTGCGCAGACGTTTCCTTCCTCAATCAGAAAAGACCTTTGCTTCCAGAAAGAGATTTGCTTGCGGCTCTCATCTTCGTATCTCCTCCTGACGTAGGAGCTGGCGCTTCCCCCTCTGCCGCCGCTCCCGGAGCCGCTGGGACCGGAGGAGCCGCGTCCTGCAGCCCCGCTCCATTCCCTCCCGCCGCCCTGTCCCCGCAGCTCTGGAGGGGATGGGAACTGGCTCTGGTAGGGGAGCTCTGCGTTCTGCAGCCAGGTTCCATCTCGTCTCTTAATCCCACGCTCAGCCGTGGATCCGGCCCTGCCTCGGCCCCTCCCCCCCCACTTGGAGCACTGCTCAGCGTGGCACGGGCTGGGCCGGCAGCTGGGTGCTTTGTGCCTTAATTTTTGGTGAACGTTTTTTACTGATTTGTGTATTATTATTTTTTTTTTTTGGTAGTACACTGAAACTGCATGTGCCAAATTCAGGTGGGCAGATGTTGCTCTCCCTTTGGTAACAGGTGGGCTCTGCCCAGTCTGCGCTGTCTGGGAGGCGCATGGAGGCAGGGACGGGGAAGGGGAATTCACTTAAAACAGCTCAACAAAGTTAAGCTCTGGACCTCTGCTTTGAGGAGCAGTGCCCCGTAACCGCTCTCGTTGTCTCCCACCACACGTGGCAGGGGTGTCCTTAACCAGAACCTTACGGCTGTGATACAGTGGGAAGGTGGAACTCCTGAAGAAAACTTATACCCGCAGCGGGGACAGGTTGAACTTCTCCTAGCACTTTTTTGTTCTGAAGCACTTAATCCTCTGTCTGAAATGGGTTCCCCGCTGTACTGAACCGCAGCCGCTACAGGAAGTTTCCCACTCCAACATTACGCGCGTCGTTTCCTGGCACAGGCTCCGGGAGCTTTACACTTCACCTACAGCATTAACGCTGCTCTGGGGGCCCTCGAGTGCACGGCAGTCCCGTGTGAAGCCAGGATGGGGTGGGGGATGTGTGCGTCCTCCTGTCCCCGCACAGCATTAGCCACAGCTCTGTGCTGCTCCTTTCCTCTGAAACCTGTGCTGTTCTGCAGCAGCCCCCGGTGCCGAGCAGCCGTGCTCTCCTACCATCCCGAAGCGGGGGCTGATCCGTGCGGCTTTAAGGCCGTGCCACCTCCCGGCTCGTGCTCTCCTCTCCTGCTGCCAGGCCCCTTTCCTGTTGCCGTGGCTGGTTTTGCTGTGGCAGGCAGAAAAATGCCACTTCCAGAAGGGCCGTGCGGTGCTGACACTCGGGGAAGGTTTTGTTATCCGTGCTAACCTCTGCCTGAAGCCGTGTGTGAGAACGCGGTCAGGCTGCAGGCACGAACCTCAGCACGGGGCAGCAGCAGCACCGGGTGCTTTTGTCCCGCAGATCCTTCCTACAGCCCTTGGAAAACCCACTGTGGCACGGCAGCGTGGGGCTGGGGGCGAGGGGTTAAAAAGTTTATAAAGTGACGCTTTATAAAGCTGCTGTTTCTGGAAACCGGTGTTTCACCCTGCGGCTTTGCCAGGAGAAAAAATAAAAGCCAGGGATAAACGAAAAAAAAAAAAGACAGACTGTTCATTGTCATTGATGTGTTGTCCCAGAGAGCAAAGGAGAGGGCGCTGCGGCTGGCGGAGCACGGCACGACGCCCGGCACGCAGCTCGCCCCGGCCCGCAGGCACCGCTTCGCCCTCGGGGTCGGTTTATTACCAGTTCTGCTTTAACAGGCCCTCGGTATATAAAAATAATAATGTATACAAATTAGCAGTTAATGTTTTACATTTCTGGCTTCAAGGCATTTATAAGTTACACATTCTTTTCCCATCCCTCCCTTGGAGCGGTGCGTGGCGCTGAGCGGCGTAGTTACAGCGGGGAGCCGCGCGGCCCCGCGCCTTTCCCGGGGGGAGCGAGGACGCGGGGGGCAGCCACGGGGCGGCGGTGACAGCGGGAATGGTGGGGACGGGACCGGCACGGGGCACAGCTCTGAGCAGCAGCAGCAGCAGGGCTGGCTGGCGCGGGCCGGTGCCGCTCAGCCGGCGAGAACCCACGGGAGCTCCGGGCCCTGCTCCCTGAGCACGGAGACGTTAAGGAAGACGTAGAAAGTGAGTGTAAAATAGCACCCCGCCAGCTCCTGGGGCTCGTGCCCAGGGTGGGATGTTTGCAGCAGCTCCGTGCTGGAGGGGAAGGCGCAGCCCGTGCCCACCCAGCTCCGTAGCAGAGGAGAACGCGGTGTCAAAGGGCTCCGCGGGGACAGGAGGGGCACCAGCAGCGCCGCGGCCCCGGCTGCCAGCCTCCTCCTCTCCAGCAGCGGGAGGTCGAAGGCACCAGCAAGCTGAAGGGGCACGGCGGGGTGCGGGGCCGCCCCCGCGGCCGGGAGCGCGACGGAGCGGCTCTGGGCAGGGGCAGGGGCAGGGGCAGGGCCGCCCCCGAGGGTGTTGCCGGTGCTCCCCACCCTGCCCGCCGGGACAAGAGCTCAGCAGCGTCACTAAGCAAGCGCCGGGGCGGCCCCGCGGCCAACCCGAGGCCGTGCGGGGCGGTGGGGCGGCTGGCGCTGACAGTGGGCACCGCTCCCCACCCCGCGCCATCCCGGGCCCCGGCCCCTCACAGCGACATGTCCGGCGTCGCCTGCAGGCTCTGCCCCGCCGCCCGCTTCTTGGCGCTGCCGCGGCTCTTGTCTGCGCGCCGGTACGGGTTGTTCCGCAGATCTGCAGCGGGAGAAAGCGCAGAGCGCCGGTGAGCCGCTGCCTGCCGTGTCCCGCCTGCCCCTGCGGTGCCCACGCCGGGGGGTTGGAACCTTCCCTCACCCCCCCGGGTACGAGGCTGCCCAGAAGCACTACCGGCTGCACGCAGGTGCGAGGAGAGGAGCTAAGAACGAGCGGAGCACGCGCCCCGCTCCCCATCCCTGCCTGCGCCCGGCGCTGGAGCTGGGCCGTGCTGCAGCCCCCGTGCCCGCAGCCCCTGCCCCGTTACCTACACGCAGCCGCTACAGGGGACTCTCCTCGCTGAAGCTCACATCACAGAAGAGCCGGGACGAGCGCTTGCCCGTCCGGGCCGTGAAAGGAACAGTTTTCAGAGCTGAGCACAGCAATCCAGAGACAGCGAGGAGGAGGAAGGAGGGGAGGAAGAAGGAGCAGAAGAGGAGGAAGAGCCGTGAGACAGGGCAGAGAGGTCGGCAGCCTTGCTGCGTGTGACAGGAAGGTGCTGCAGCTGGGTCCGGGTTCCCCACAGTGCTCGGGGGCCCTTGCTGACACCCCCGCATCCCCGAGGCCGTCCCTGCTGTGCCACTGAGACGGCGGAGCTGGGGGCCCAGCCCAGGACATCGCTGTGTGACGAGCCATGGCCCCCACCCAGTGTCCCGTCCCCAGGGGCCCTGTGCTGGCACGGCCTGAGCCCTAGGCACGGCCGCAGCGGGGACGCCCAGCCACTCACCTGAAATAATGTCCTCGATGGCCCCGTCTTTGCCTTCATAAATGAGTGGCTCCTTCACCATCTGCTTCTTCTTCAGCTCAGCAATCATGTCCATCTGCTGCCGCTTGGCTTTCTGGAAGGGTGACTGCAGAGGGGACAGGAGAGTGAGCAGCGCGTCCCCGTGCTGCCCCCGTCTCCTCCCACCGTCACCAGGCTCCCCCCAGCCCAGCTGGAAGAAGCCTTTTGCTCTCTCCCAGAGGCAGCGTGCTCCGGGCGCAGTGAGGCTGCCCCAGGAGGGCACAGGCAGATCCGGGCTGCTGCCCCCTGGCCGTGGCTGCGCGGGGTTTGCCGGGGCAGCGATGCAGTGGGGCCCTGTCCCAGCACCAGGTACCTTCAGGTCGAGCTGCTCCTCACTGCCGGGGGGGCCGGACTCTGCCTCCTTGGCCGCAGCCTCTTGTTTCTTCCACAGCTCGATGTCCTGCTCCGCTTTCTGGGAAGAGGCGCAGGGAGCTGAGCTGGGGAAGCGCAGTCCCCTCCTCCCTCCCCTTGGTGGTCCCCAGCACCACAGCCCAGCGCCTGCAGGGACCTGGGATCTGCAGCTGCCCCAAAGGGCAGCTCTGAGTGCTGGGGTCCGTGCAGCCTGCAGGCCCCCAGCCTCACTCGTTGCTTCGTCCCCTCCCAGCCCCCAGGAACAGGCCACCCCCATCCCCTCCTACCTTGTAGGCTCTGATGAAACGCATGAACATGGGGAAGAAAGTAGTAGGGGGACTGGTCTTGGGGTTCTCCCCGAAGTACTCCACGGCCGACTCGTAGGCCTCCTATGGGCAGAGACAGAGACCTGGGGGCTGGGGGCTGGCAGCAGCCCTCGCAAAGCCTCTCCCATGGGGCACAGGTGTGAGTAGAGAGCAGCCCGGGGCATCCCCGCACAGGACCGGGGGCCCAGCACCCACCTTGGCAGTTTTGCTGTCGGCCTGCAGCTTCTCCATCAGCTCTGTGTTGGTCTTGAGGAACTCCTTGAGTACAAGGCTGTCGTCCTGCCGCATGAACTCCTTGCGGGTGAGCTCCATGCCCTGCTGCAGGCTCCGCACGTCCTGCAACACGCCGTCCAGGGAGACTGCGGGGAGGGTGATCAGCAACCAGCCAGGGTCAGGGCGGGCTCAGACGGTCCCCAGGTGGGGGCTGAACCCACCACGGCCCCCAGCCCGATGCCCACGGGCGCTACCTGTGCCTGCCTTGTCAAGGAAATGCAGCTCGGTGTGGAAGCCGGTCAGCTCAGGGTACTTCTCTGTGATCACCCGCACCAGGTAATGCAGCAGTGTCTGCTTACGGTCTGTTGACTTCATCTCCAGCAGCTGGGAGAGAGCAGTGTCAGCCTTGCCCTGCATCCCACTGCCCCCTGCTTGGGGCAGCCCTCCTTCCCCTCCCATGTCCCTCTGCACTCACACGCGCCTCCATCTCCACACCTGCTCCCTGAGCCCCTCCATCCCCACAGCTGCTCTCTACACCCCTCCAAACCCCCCAGTTAGCTCTCACATCCCCCCAAGCCCACAGCCAGTCCCCCCCTCCCTCCATCTCCACACCTATTCCCATGTAGCCCTGTCCCCACTGCTAGTTCTGGCTCTTTCCATCCCTATTGCTGCTCCCCTGGTCCTTTATCCCTACAGCTGCTCCCTACATCCCTCCACCCCGTGGCTGCCTCCCACATCCCCCCAACCCCAGCTGGTCACTGCACCCTTCCACTCCCATGGTGTGTCCCCATGCTGTGCCACTGCCTGCGTGTGCAGGACCCGTGCCCAACGTACCGCGTCGAGGCTCTGCAGCCGGAAGCCATAGGCTGCGCCGCGCTTGCTGCTGTTCATGTAGTTCCCAAAGGCCAGGACGATCTGAGGAGACACCCCAGGCAGGTCAGCATCACCCCCACGCACCCCAGCAGCCCCCCCATGCTCCCGCCGTCCCCCATCGGGGCCACCCCCTCGCACCCCTCACCTCGAGGATGTTGCGCAGCTTGCTGGAGGACTTGAGGGACATGGAGGCGGCGATGATGGCATTGAGTTGCTGTGGGCGGAGGGGAAGCGCGTGAGTCTCGCCGCAGGATGCCACCTCCTCGCAGCCCCCCCAGCGCCGCCCGCAGCCCCACGCACCGGCATGAGCAGCTGGGCCGTGTCATTGAAGTTGCCCAGGAAGATCATGACGTTCATGCGCTCGGCCAGGCGCGGGATCTTGCTGAAGCGGATCATGAACTGGTCCTCCTCCGAGAGCTCCTCCGGAGGCTGCTGCTCCCGCTCGAACTTCCCGATGAGCGTGCGCTCGTACTCGGTGGGCAGGAAGCGCAGCAGCAGCTCCAGAAAGTCGAGGCTCAGCGCTTGCTGGTCGTATCTGCAGCACAACGGGCAGTGCCACCCCATCACCCCAAAGCGCAGCCCACCCCATGCCACCCCACCCCGAGCGCTCGGTGTGACCTCGTCCCGCTGAGGAGGGGACACTCACGTCTCAATGGCCGCACAGATGTCCTGGATGCTGCGGCCGCCCTTGCGGAGCGTGATGGCCAGGTTCTTGGCCCTGTTGGACTCCATGAGCGTCACCTTGCTGGGGGCTTTCTGTGTGGCCTTCACCTTGAGGGCGCTGATGTCCAGGCCGGGGCCTTGTGCTTTGGTCTTAAACTGCTCCTCAAAGTCACTCATGTCCAGCTCCTGCGGGGACACAGGGCTGAGGGCATTGCTGGGGGCTGTGGTGGGACACGGGGGATGAGGCTGGGGCCACGGGACTGAGACAGGATAAGTGGGAAGGGGAAGAGGATGAGGATGGAGGAAGGGGATGAGGAGGAGGTGAGGGGATGGGATGGGGATAGGACAGGGATAGGACAAGTGGACAAGGATGGAATAACGAGGGGGTGAGGGGACAAAGCGAGGGGAGCAGGAAGAAGGCAGAAGATGAAGACGATGAAGGAGATGTCGGAAGAATGAGAGGATGAAGATGGAGCGAGGAGACAACAAGGAGGCGAGAGGAAGAAGTCAGGGCAGACCCCACGTTGCTCCCCTCCATCGCGCTGACCTCCATCTCCCCCGAGGCTGCAGCCCCGTGAGGCAGTGACACAGATGGGTGCCACGTGGGCGCAGGTTCAAAGCCAGCACGGCCGCAATGCGGGTGCACGTGTGACGAAGGCAGGGTAATGTCAGTGTGGCTGCGGTGAGGACTTGGGCACCAGCCATGCTGAGCCCCCTGCTCCCAACCCCCCGTGCCCACATGGCCTCACCTGCAGCACTTTCTCATCGTTGAGCTCGGTGAAAACAGTGCCGTCGATCTGGCTCGGCTTCAGTGCAACCCAGTTGAAGACAGGCATGCGGAACTTGGTCTGGATCGGCTTCTTCACCTTCACTGCGGGGCAAGAGCAGGGCAGCGTCACCGGGGGGCCAAGCCCCACCCCAGCATGCTCACAGAAACATCCCAGCGTCCCCAGGCCGCACTCACCTGAACCGCTGGCAATGGGGGGGGCACCTGGCCCAGGGTGGGGCTGCCCACCAAGCGGTGGGGGGGGAGG
>NC_034434.1:332069-371302 GCF_002078875.1 Numida meleagris | reverse complement strand
TGGGGCAGTGGGTACTGGAGCAGGAGATGGAGCTGGAGCCGGAGTATCTGCAAACGGAAAGGAGAAGTGGGTGAGTCAACGCTACAGCAGGACACGGTGCCACCGCCAAGCTCCCACTGCCACCGGGTGACCCCACATCCCTGGGCACGTCTCTAAGCCCCCCCACCTCAGTTTCCTCTGCTGTGCCCCAAACACACCGCCACCCCTCCTCTGTGCCACCTGTCCTGAACGGGAAGGGGACACCGGGGACACGGCAGGCGGCCGCCATCTCCCTGCACCCTAGGTACCTGTGCTGGTGGCGGTGGCCTCTCCGGTAACTACGGGGGCTGCTGTAGTTTCTATGACGACGGGGACGATTTCGATGGCGACGTCTCCATCGGGCCCACGCAGGATCTGCACTAACCCCTTCTCCTCCAGCTCTGCCAGCCGCCGCTCCAGCGCCAGCCGGTAGCACTCCTGTGGCTGCGGGGCCGGCGGGCTGGGCGGCCGCGGCGGGCTGAGCTGCTCCTGCAGTGGCAACAAAGCCCAGCGTGTCACCGGTGTCCCCCTCGCGCCCCGAACAAGGCTCCCCATGCGTGGCAACACCGCAGCACCCATGGGCGCTCACCCGCAGCGCCTCCAGCTCCCGCCGCGCCTGGCTCAGCTGCTTCTCCAGCTCCGCTATCTTGGCCATGGAGTCGTTCTCCGCATCCTGCAGCTTCTCTGTCAGCTGTGGGGGATGAGGCAGTGTCGCTCAGCTGCAGCCACCACCCGCCCAAAGTGGGGCTTGCGTCAGCAGCTCCGGCCCACGCGCCCACGTCCCACCTGGCTGACGTGCTCCTCCAACTCTTCCATGTGCTCCAGCACGGCCGTTTTGGTCTCTGAGTCCTCCAGCATGGCCCCCACGTCAAAGACGTTGTCCAGGTAGGCTTGGATCTGCACCTGCAGCTTGTCGCTCTCGGTGAGACGCAGGCTCTGCCATGGGACAGACGGCGGCACCGTCACGGCTGGTGACAACCACAGCGTCCACCCGCCTCCATCCCCATCCCACCGTCAGGACCGTGCAAGGGCCTGGGGAAGCGTGGCACCACCCACCTCCAGGTACTGGTCGAGCCCCAGGTGGGTGAACTCGTACTGCAGGAAGACGCGGAAGTTCATGTTCTCCACTGAGTGCACCACGATGTTGATGAACTGCATGCAGGCAACCTGCGGGATGGGAGCAGGCTCAGCGCGGCCCCGGGCACAGCACGGTGGCCCTGGGGACGCAGTTCCCTGTGGACTGCATTACTGCCCTGGGGAGCTGGGAAACAGCCAGCTGCTCAGCAGGCCTTGGGGACACAATGGTCTGGGGACTCCAGGGTGGCTCAGCATCCCTCATGCACAGAATGGCATGCTACCTTGGAGACACAATGCCCTGGGGACAGCACAGCCACCAGGACCCTGGGGAGGGACCAGCAGCTCCTGGGGACACAGTACACTGGGGACAGACCCATGGCTGGGGACGCAGCCAAGAAGAGGCCTGGTGGGACCACAGGAGCTGCCTCCAAGGCAGGAGGTTGTGGATCCCCAGGCTGTGGGTCCCCTGCCTTGTGAACCACTCACCATGAAATCGATGTTGCTGTCCTCATTTCGGAAATACTCCATCAGCTTCTCGAAGCGGTTCTTCTCACCGCAGACCTGGGGTGGGAGCAGGGGCTGAGGGCTGGGAAGGGCAGGGCCAGAGTGGGCACTGCTGGGGGTGGCAGGGCAGAAGGCACCCACTGGCAAGGCCACCCCAGCCCTGCTGGGTGCTGCTCAGTGCCATGGTCCAGCTGGGACGTGGCCCTGGGGACAAGTGCTGGCATGGGGACATCAAGCCCAACAGTTCGAGTGGCCTCACATGAGTTAAGAGATGTGAATTTTTAGAATCAAGGATCTCCCAATGGGGCAGGGCTCTACTGCACAAAAGGAAACTGAGGCACGAGCACAGGTGTCAACATGGGGACACTGTGTCCCTGCTGGGGACTCACCTCCTTGAAGTTGTCAAAGGCGGCGAGGATAATGTCATGGCCACCTCGGACCAGGCAGACGGCGGCCAGCAGCTCCAGCACGAGCGCCTTGGTCCTGAGGGGACATAGGGTGTGAGTCAGGGCTGTGGGGTGCATGAGGGGACAGCAGACAGGTGACAGGGGACAGATCCTACCTGGCATTCCTGTTGTTGAGGCTCAGGGTGATCTCGTTGACACAGGCTGGGTGGTTCATCACCAGGCTGAAGCCAGACTGGGGAGAAAAGGATTATGAATGAGGTCAGGCATCCTCCGCCCCACCCCAAGGACGCCCTGGGATCCTGTGACACGTTCCTGCCTTGGTCCCACCATACAGGTGGCTGAGTGAGGACATCTGAGTGCAAAGGCTGGGTGACCCTATGCCATCAGAGCTTGGGACAGTGGATGCGCCCTCCTCACTTCATCCCAGTGGCCTGAAGAGGGCAGCACAAGGGCTAGAAGCTTTTGGGGGTCCCTCAGGGAACCCTGAGGATGCTGCTGGTGCCCACCTGGTAGTTCATGATGGCACGGAGACACATGATGCAGACATGGACATCATCCTTCTGGTTGACGATGCGGGAATTCCTCAGTGCCTTCCTGCTGTGTGAGGGGTTGAGCCTGCCGGGCAAGAAGGCAGCTGAGCAGGGGGTCTGGGGGCACCTGTGGGGCGCAGCGCAAGCAGGGCAGGGGCAGCGCAGGGGTGGGTGGGCAAAGGGGTCAGGCAGTGGCCTTGGTGGCCCTGGGCTCACCGGCCAGCAGCAGGAACCCAGAAACCAAGCCAGCTGCATCCCGAAAGGAGGGAGCCCCAGTGTCTGGCTCAGTGGCCATCCCCATCTGCAAGCCCAAGGGACGTTTGGCACCAGGGGTGGGCCATGATGGGGCCAAGGTTGCAGGAAGGCCAGGTGCCCCTCACGCATGGGCGGTCTCGGAGGCTCACCGGGGCGAATAGGAGCTGCCAGGTGACCTGGGGCAACTGTCCCCATCGCTGCCCGGGGCACTGCAGGGGACGCTGGGGTGGACGTGGTGGAGGAGGGTGTGGATGTGCTGGTTCGAGAGGCAGCAGCTGGAGGCACGTTAGAGCCTGCAGGACAGGAGGGAGAAACAGGGCTCCCGCGCGGCCCGCAGGACGGCAGAGGCACAGAGCTGAGGGCCAGGGGAATGCGGGTGGGGGGCAAGCAGGGCAGCTGCTGCCGCTTGCAGGGGCTGAGACCGAGAACCAAAGTGCTGCCCTCCTAAGCCTGCGACCAGGCTGGGGCATGGTGGGTGACAAAGGGCTAGGACCCCACGGGTGCCACGTCCAAGCCATCGCTCCTGACCTGTCCCTGGGTCTGGGGACACACCGGCTCCTCCGGAGGTGCTGGCAGGTGGCGAGAGGCCCTGGGGTCCTGAGGGAGCCCCCAGACATGCTACGGCAGCCGTCTCCCTTCCCGAGGTGGCCACAGCTGGGTGTCCCCTCGGACCGCCCTGACTACTGGGGACGATTGCAGGGACTGTCCCCATGCCAGAGCCAGCAGCGAGTTGGCGCGGTCTGCATGGCCCCTCTGGGGCATCTGCCACACCAGCACCCCAGCCTCATCACCTACCGTGAGCACGTCCCCCGGCAGCGTGCAAGAGAAGAGCGGGGTTAGAAGAGGGCTGCAGGGTTAGCAAGCGAGAGCTGCCAGCCGGCAGGGCCTGCTCAGAGGGCACAGGCCTGGTCATGTTCAAACCCTCGCTATTTTTAAAGCCTCCCGTGCACAGTGCAGCAGTGGGTTGGGGATTTGCTACTCCGAATTTCAAGCAGCTCTGATCTTGCTCATTCACAGATCACCCCACTCCTGGCTTTGGCCAGAGCATCCTGCAGCAGGGAGCAGTGCTGGGAACGGATCCAACCATGCTCTCTGCCCTGGCTCCCAGCAGGGTTTGTCCACTGCCGGGAGCACACGTGGCTTTGTCCCTCCCTGGTCCCCCACACAGGAATGGGGACCCATTTCTAGGACCAGGCCTGCGTCTCCCTGCCGAGCCCCTCTCTGAGCCGGCACAGCGTGGCATGGCGGAGCCGGGGTGCAGCGAGGCAGAGTGGGGTCCAGGGCTGGGGTGCCGCATGTTACCTGACTGTGAGGTGCCGCACTTTGGAGATGCCGTGCGTGGGAGATGAGGAGTTGCTTTTGCTCAAGTCCTCCACTGACCGCTCCAGGGGCTTGCCCTTTTCGGAGCCTGGGCTGCCGTTCTCAGTGCTCTCCATGTCATACCTGGTGGCCCACGTGGGAACAGGGACAGATAAGCAAGGGGAAACCTCAATGCCAGCAGACAGATGGGGACATCCAGGGATGCAAACGTGGACTGTTCAGAGCCCCCCAAGCCCGCCCAGCCCCTCTGAGCCTGGCAGGAGGCTGTCCCCAGCCCAATGACGGAGCATCAGGGCAAGGGATCAGGGGAAAAGAAGCACCCGGAATGCCAGCGGCACTGGGGACATACGCGACAGAGCACTGGGCAAAGGCAAGGTACTCCAGCAGCACGTCCAGCCCCTTGTTCTCCTCGTTGAGAAACTCCTGGACCCAGCTGGGGAGAAGAGGGGTTAGTGGGGTATGCCAACCTTTCTCTTCCTCCCACCTCCCTTTCCACATCCCCAGCAGAGCCTCCCTGGGGTGGGGAAGACACCAAGGAACACCCTGGCCGAGGTTCCCAGCCAGGTTAGGATGTGCAGGGGACATGGCACCACCATGTGCCACCCCTCCAAGACAGGTGGGTGCCACACAAAACCCCAGCTCCTAACCTGCAAGAAACACAGCCCATGGGCTCTGCTGCTGCCCCTATGAACAGCTCAGCCTTGGGCAGTGGGTCTCCATGTCCAGATAAGAACACAGGCAACCCTCGTGCCACAAGGGACCGGAGCACCCAGTGTAGGGGGCAGGGTCCTATTTGGGACCCATGGGTGTCACCAAACTGGCACAGTCAAAATGGGAACTGGGTTCTGCTGCACCCAGAGCACTGCTGACTGCTGCCTCAGCACCTCCATCCTCCCATCAAAGCCCTCCCAGAGAGGCAGGATGAGGCCACCAGCCTCCACCCTGTGCCTCCACATCACACTGTCACCCCCACAGCCAGAAGCCACCAGCACACAAGTCTCTGCCCCAGTGATGACACCAAGGACCCCCTGCTCACTGCTCCTTACCCGATGTAGTTGGTTCTCAAGGAAATCTCCAGCTCCCGGAGCACCTGTGTCGACTCCTGCACTCGCCGCTTGAACTGGGGGAACAGGGACAGCCGAATGGTCACTAAGCCAGTGACCAGCACGGGGAACAAGGGCACTCGTGAGGTACAAGACAGCCCTCACCTTCCTGCTCACACCACCCGTGTCCAAGTAGCTCTTCAGCTTCTGGATGTAGGCAGACGGTGGGTTTTTCACCTGGAAACGCTCCTACAAACCACACAGAGAGGCTGAAGCCAGGACACCTGCCTGCAGCACAGGGAAATGTCCCAGCTCCCAGCGCTGCCCAGAAGCGCAGCAGCCACCCACCCCCTGTGCTGCAGATGGCTGCCTATAAATGTTTAATCAGGTTAATAAGCTGCTGTCTCACTAATGGAGATGGATGCCAGCACTCGGATCCACAGCTCCAGCCTCATGTACCAGAAGCCACCAACCGTGAGTGGCATTTGGGGACAGGGCCAGGAGCAGGGCCAGCAAGGTGCCACGCAGCACTCAGACCTCACCTGGTCACAGACAAGCTCCCACTTCTTCTCATTGTCATACTGGCTGAGCAGCTTCATCTTGTCCGGGGGCAGGTTCATGGAGCTCTGTGGGGAGACAGGTGACAGTGGCACGATCGTCCCCAGAGCCCCCTCCGGACACGTGGCGTTCCCCATTCACTCAGCACCCAGTGTCTCTGCTTGCTGGTGGGACACGGGCACATTGCTGTCCCCAGGATGTTATCATGTCACCATCAGGCGTCACAGACTCATCAGCAATGCCCCTGTCCAACGGTGTCTGGGATCCCCACGCAGAGGGCACAGGAGCTGGGGGACTGGTGGTGCTGGGGGGAAAACTGGAGCCACTCCTCCACGTCACAAGGGCGCAACACTTCCAGCCTCAGCCAGCCTGGATCCCAGCCCAGCAGCACCACCACCCTGAATGGGGACACAGGCTGGGGATGTGGCTGAGTCCCCATGGCCTGAGGGTGACAGACGGTCCTGAGCCCTGTCCGTAGGCACACAACAAGCCCAGATGGTGAAATCAGTGTTATTTGTGGACACAATCTGAGGGCAGGGTGCTGCACGTCACCACGTCCCTTCGTGCCAGTGTTGCACAACCCAGCCACACCGCCTCCCCACCCATCAGCCTCTCCACCACCACAGCCGCCTGAGCAGGACGTGACGTGGTTTCCGCTCCCCAAATGGCAAAAGGCAGCCACTGAAACTGCTCCTCACCACGTCCGGGGGCCCTGGGACACCCCAGCCTCAGCTCCTGCCTGCAGGCTGCTGCAGGGCACCAAAGTGCAGAGTGCCAGCGCATCCCAGCGGTGTGGGGACACTGTGGGGCGACCTGCAGAGCCATGGGGGAGCCCCCACTGTGCCATGGGCATGGCACACATGCCTCAAGTTTAAAAGATTTGAGATCTGATTTCCCAAAACAGCAATTTCTCAGAGATTCAGCCTCAAGAAAAGCAGGAGCAGAGCCCGGAAAACCCATGGCCTGGCAAGACAAAGCGATGGCACATGGAGATAATGCAGATTCAACCCTGTTGAGTCACCTTAACCTCCAGTTTTGGGGTTCCCCAGCACAGGGATGTGAGGTGCAGTCACCAGTGAGTGCAGCCCTTGGGACACCCACATCCCTAGGGAGTCCCACAAGGGTTTGGCCAGGATTTGAGCCGAGCAGGGAGGGATGCAGGCAGCCACAGAGGAGCCCATGAAAGAGGAGAAGTGCCAACACGCCGGCAAGAGCGGAAACCTCAGCGCCCACCTCCCACCAACGACCTGTCGGGCTGCTTTTGCAACAAACCAAACCAGGGTGACGGGGGCAGGAAGGAGCCTGCACAGAGGTTGAAGCCATGGTCACCGAGCTGCCTGGAGCCCCACGCCACCACATCAAGCCAAGGTGTTTGGTAGATTTGGGCAGGCCACCTGGAGCCAGCTGCTCCCTCCCACCTGCCCGCAGCAGGTGAGCTCAGCACCGACACCAAAATTATGCTGCGAGGCCACCAAGCTGCATCGGAACAGCTGGATGGGCCCTGGGACAGGCAAGGCAGTGACACATCCCAGGTTACTGCACAGGACCTGCCATAGGTGACTGACACCCCCAGTGCCCCTTCTGCTGGGGAGCCCTTTCCTCACAGTTTCCCCTGTCCCTGTGAACAGATGGGACCCTGCAGACCCCAAGACCACAGTGCATCTATAAACTTTGCACTGGGCTGTTCCAAAGGCTGAACATAGAACATCCCAAGTTGTAAGGGACCCACAGAGACCATCAAGTCCTTCCATGGGCTCCCTGCCCCAAGGATGCAGGCAGAGTGGGATGTCAGAGATGTCCCTACAGAAGTGGCCACGCTCGGGCTCTGCCACCAACCCCTGCTGTCCCCAGTGAGGCTGGTACAACCCCTTCCTCACAAAGCAGGGCTGGGCCTGGGGGCAGGATGTGGCACTGGCTGGGTTACAAACAGGGTGGTTGATGCCTTCCCCGTGAAGGCACGTGGTGCGGGGGAAGGAAGTGGCCTCCCACCCAGGACACTCGCTGTGGTCCATGGCGTCAGACAGGAGCACAAAGAAACTGGTTCTCACTTCCTGCTGGGGGCCCTGGTGCTGCTGGGGACTCGGGGCAGGGTGGGAGATGTGGTACAAGGAGACCTCGTAGGTGGTAAAGGCAGGATTTAGTGCTCCACCTTGGGGGATAGGGATGGAGGGGACAAGGGGACTTACCCAGCAACCACGTCCCAGCCTGGCACCCTCGTCCCACCCAGGACCCCGCACCGAGGCCATCTCCATCCCTCTGCGCCATGGGGTGCACCCACAGCAGCCGCACAGCCCACAGGGGCAGACAGCCACCGAGCAGCATCACTGCCTGCTCCTGGTGGCCTGAACAGATGCCACCAAGCATCCCTCGGGGGCCCGACAACCCCAGCACCTGCTGTGACAGCTCTGCGATGCCCTGGCAGGAGGCAGCCGGCTGGGACCCTCACCAAAGCCAAAGCCAGCACGGGGAGGGCTTGCTGCAGGGTTGTGCTGGGACTTACCCTGCAGCTGAAACCAGACAGGGGGAGGCAAACTAGCACCTACATCATTTCCCACTATGAAAAGGACTTCTGGTTGTATCAATGGCAGCATGAGGCTGTGCAGAGGAACCCTGCTGAGCAGGCAGAGGGGTTCTGGGTATCAGGCACTCTGTTTTTATTCCACACCCTGAGCAGCCTTCGAGCAGGGCCAGCCTCTGCACTCAGAGAGAAAATTAAAAGCATCCACCACGGAAGTGTTTGCTCTGCAAAACATGCGCGGTGCTGCCGTTGCTGGTTGGCTGCCCGGACAGCTCGAGTGAAACCCAGACTGGAACGAGACGCCCGTTGCTTAGGGATCGTGGCCGAGCTGCTGAGGCGTCTTCTGTGGTTTCCCGACCTGCACGGGGCTGGGAGGAGAGAGGCAGCATGTGGGGCTGAGAGCTGGAGGCTCACGTGCAGATCTATGTATGCAGCAGTGTCAGGGCACATGGCAGACGCAGAGCCACACAACAGCGATGGGAAGCTGCTCCCAGCTCAGTGTAAGGGCCCAGATGCCGGGCAGCAGGGACAGGACAGCACCCCAGCTCAAGCACCCCAAGGCCACAGGGAAGACTGGCGACACCAGGAGGGCGGGCTGGCAGCTTTTGGGATGCGCCAGTCCCAGGATGCTCCAACCCTTGTGGCGGTGCTGTGAAGGTGATGCTCCTGCCAGGCAGGGCTTGGAGCATGCCCGCTCTGTGGCACAGGACTTCCTACGTTGTCCCCACCAGTGACAGGCACCAGCACCACCCCTGCTCCAGCAAGTACATCTCTCCTCACTATGCTGACATGACATGGAGGCCACAGACTCTTCCCAAGGCTCAGTGCCAGGTACCGGGGCCTCCCAGGCTCTCCCAGACTCCAGCACAAAGCAGTCAGGGCCGGGCAGCGCTCCCAGGAGCATCTCACCCTGAGAGGGAGTCCCTGGAGCCGGCCATGGCCAGGTCCCAAACCTGCCGGGCACAAGAGGGAAAAGCTGGCAGGGGTGCAGGCAGCACCCCACCAGGGGCCAGAGCCCACCCCAAGGGAGATTAAGGAGTTGCCAAGGGACAGGCACTGCTACTGTGCAGCTGCGGCCAAAGCCTCCCTGCCGCCTGCTGCTCCCGGCTCTATTTTAAGCACAAGCAGAAGCTGCTCTGAGCACACGGCGGGGAAACGAGACTCATCAGCCGCACTCACCTCCCCACTGAGCGCCCACCCGGCAGCAGCATGGAGGGGGGATCCCCACAACGGGACGCCCTTTGGATTCAGCCAGGGTCTGAGCCAGCCACAAAAGCGCAGGCTTCCTTCCCATCATCAGGCTGTGCGGGCAAACATCCCTCCATGGGGACACGTGGGACATCAGCAGAGGTGCACAGGAGCCCTGACAGCACGGCACCATCCCACCCCCGTGCCGGCCCTGCATCCCCCATGCTACCATGCTGCACGGGGACCAGGCTGGGGACGGATCCAGCAGAAAGCAGGGCATCATTTTTCCTTCCTGGGTGAGATCCCCCAGTACACAACGCGGCTGCAGCTGGGGCTCGTTGGTGACCGGCCTCAGTGCCGTGCTCCAACCAATGGTACATCTGCAAACATCTGCAGTGGTGATGTTTGCTGGTTCCCCAGGACAACTGCAAACGCACACCAGTGGCTCCTGGCCATGCAGGGCCCTGAGGCACACAATGATTCTTCAGCAACGTGAAGTTTTTGAGGTCTCCTGGTTTCTATCCCTGCCCTACAGGCTGCCCTGATTTCACAGAGCACTTGCTGATTTTAGGTGATACCAGCAGCTAAACGAGGGCTCTGGGGGAATCTTCCACCCGGCTCCTCGAGGGCTCAGAGAGTTTTTAGGTCTCTGGCCCTTCAGATGTGGCTGATATCTCTTCCAGGTCCCCAAAGGGGCCAAAGCAAAGCTCTCGTCACCAGCTGAGCAGGGAGCTGCCCCAGCTCAGCAGCAAAACCTCACAGCAGAGCCACCACCGTCCCCATCTCAGAGCCCTCCCAGCTATTTCTGGATGCGCAGGCAGCCCAGCTGCGGCTCACCTCCACCACACCCTCATCTCACAGCTTCATTTAAGCCCTCCCTAAACCTTTGTTTGCTTCTTGATACATAAAGGGGAAGAACAACACTGCCCTGAACACACACACCTGCACACCCCTGGCCCAGCAGCCAGAGACTGACTCCTTCCTCAGCCTGTCACCATATCCCCTAGCTCCACAGCCACACTGGCACGTCCCAAATTGCTTGGCACAGAAACAACCCTGCCATCCCTCTGCCAATGCAGCATCTGTCACGGTGCCCTAGCTGGGAATCAGCCAGAATTTCTGCAGTAACACCAAATTCCCCATTTCTGAGCACACGGTGGCAAGTGGGACCCCCACGACCCTGCTACTGGCCCAACAGCCCCTGGGCTGCCTTGCAGCCTGGCTTTTTCCCACTAGCTCTCCCAGTCTGGGATATCTGGCCAGAAACTGGTTTGCACCAAGGTGCTCTCGCAGCACCAGGATGCAGCAGCCCTGCTATGGCATCGCTGTCCCCAAGGCCATGTGATGGACCCAGATCATGTCCCAGCAATAGCACAGATGGATCTCCAGCCCACTGCTTCACACCTTATCAGAAAAGAAGCGGATCCATTAACACCATGAGTTTCTAGAGGTGATTAAAAATACAGTTGGGGTGGCTGAAGGCCCTAGGCCCCTGTGTTGTGGGGGTCCTGCTGCTCCCCTCACCCTGAGAGGGATGGAAGGAGGGGGAAGGGAGCCTCTGTGAAAGGAGGAAGAGAGATTGGGACACCCAGTTTCACAAGAAGCCTGGTTCCCATGTCGCTGAAAGCAGCGCGCTTGTCCCGGCAGCTCCCTGCCAGGGCTTCTGCTTGGGATGCAGGAGGTTTGGGAGACTTTGGATCTCCACTTTGCCCTTTCTGATCACTTCTCAGCTTAGACTTTTGAGCCAACAGGAGCACACTTAGGCCCCATCTCGTCAGTGGAAAATGATGTTTCCTGAGGCCTCACAATCGCAGCAGAAGCACCTCAAGGTCCCCAGCGAACAGCCCCTTCCTGAAAGCAACACAAGCGTCACCCCAGAGCCATTACAGGCACAGCCACAATCTGAACCTCACCCTGCCATCCGTGCCCAAAGCAACACACAGCGTCATGGGCACACAGCAAGTCACAGCAAAGCCCCATCCTGGGGGTCCCAGGAGCACCACCCAGACCCAGCGTCGCAGAGCCCTTTGCCATGATCCCTCTGCAGTGACAGCAAGCCAGAACAGATGCAGAGAAGTCACAGCCGGTGGCTGCAGGCAAAGCAGACACTTCAGCTGCGACGCCTGTCCCCAGTAATCCTCCCGTAATTGCTGCACGGCAGAAAAGCCTGTAAATAATCTACGCTGGGGCCAGCGGGGCCGGGACGATGGGTCCTGCCTGCCACAGGGCCACACGTGCTGCAGAGCATCTCAGGTCACAGCACCGGTGCTGCTCCGGCCTTCGTTGTGTAACGGCAGCCGCCGGAGCCGTGCCCGCAGCCAGAGCCAGGCTGCTGCTCTCACACCGGTTCAGGTGAGTGCACGGGCTCGCTGCAGGGGATAAGGGGATTAAAGCAGCAAATATGAAAGCAGAAAATGTTTCCCTGCTCTCGATGCATTGGCGATCTGACTTTGTCGTGGAGCTTTTCGGTGAGTGTGGAGACAGGACCACGACCTTCAGAGTATGCCCCAGCTCCCCAGCGTGCGGGGCTTTGCGGAAAGGGAGGGTCACACTGCTCTCACCTCCACGCTCTGGAGCTGCAGAGGGAGGAAAAGGCCACATCGCTGAGTGCGGGGGAAGGCACAGGCATGGGGACCGCGTCCAGCACAGCTGTACAGCGAAGGTCACGGCCATCCTTCCCGTCCCAAGGACAGAGAGCAGCGGCCAGCAGCTCAATCCAGCATTACTGGTGCCTGTCACTCAGCTCACCTCCTTCTGCTCTGCCTACCCGAGCACCTCCCGGAGCTGTGGGGCTGCACGCAGGGGGGCTGCACCGCCCCGCAGCACAGGACAGCTGGCGGTTTTCCTCAGGCCACTCAGCGAGGCTGGGGCTGAGTTGCCCAATCCTCACCCCAGTGCTGAGATGGAGAAAGAGGGAGGGGGATAGGGAGAGCGCTGCCGGGATGTGCCGGAGAAGCAGGGGAGGAGGTGAGCGAGGCAGGTTGATATTTGTAGCACCGGCTCGCTGCAGCGTGCGCGGCTGGCACTGCTCACTGACTACGCGCTGCCAGCTCCGGGCCTGCCGCCGGCTCCTCAGCCCCATCTCCGCAGCTGCAGAGCATCCCCGCGGCCAGGGGGCCGAGGACAGGGTCACCCGCGCCGGCAGCACGGAGCTCGGGGCATCCCCCGGGCAATCCCCTTCAGCAACGGGAGGAGACGGCCCACGCCGCGGGGATGGGAAAGAGGGGAAAAAAAAAAAAAAAAAGCAGAGAAAAGCCCGAGCAGAACTGCGGCTTCTCCGGGACTCACCAGGACGCGGCTGAAGCGCTCCTCCAGCTCGTCCGCGGCGGGCATGGGCTGCCGAGCGGGCGGCGGCGGCCGCGGTGGGGTGGCGGCGGCGGCGGCGGCGGGGCCTGGAGCCCGGGGGTCTCGGTTCTCTCGGGCCGCAGCCCCCTCCATGCCCCCGGCCGCGTTGCCCATGGCGCTGCCGCCGGGCCCGGGGTGCCCGGGGTGCCGGGGATGGCGAGGAGAGGAGCGGTCACGCTGCAGTGAGCTGAGCTGGGCAGGAAGCGGAGCTGCAGGAGGGATGGGGCGGGTGAGTGTCGGGGTGTTTTTCCCCTTCTCTGTCTCTCTTCGCCGCCTGCAACTTCTCCTGGGCGTTATTGAGTCGCAAACGCCTCCCCCCGCCTACACCCCCGCCCCGCGGGCAGGGCTCCGCTGCGCCCCGCTCCGGACCGGCCGCGGTGCCCCCCGAGCCCCGCGCCGCAGCCCCGACACCTGCCGCCCAACGCCGCAGCCCGGCTCCAGGGTCCCAAAGCCCACGGCTGCGCGGCGCCGGGCTGCGCGTTGGGGTTGGTTCCGTTTTATTAGCATTTTTGTAAGAGTGGGAGGGAGGGAGGCAGATGGGGCTGGGGAGGGCAGCGGGGAGGTTGGGGGCCCTCTCCTCTTCCTCTTTTCCCCCCGACTGCCAAAGGAGGGCGAGCTGAGACTGAGCAAACTCACCGCACCTCTGGGCAGGGCTCTGAGCATCCCCAGCAGCAGGGATGGAGCCCTGGGCAGGGCGGCACCGGCATGGCTCAGGGCTGGGGCGTGGATGGATGGCAGGCAGCTGTGCTGGCGGATCAGAGATGGGCACTTGACGCTGTCCAGCCCCATCCCAGCTCTGGAGGAGCCTCCCCTGGAGCTGGCAGCAAGGACAGGGAGCTCTGCGTGGGGACACCTGCCCCTGACAGGCACAGAACTACCCACTGCCCTCCGTAGAGGATGCAGAAGAGGATGAGGCAGCTGTTCTCACCCCGTTAACATGCGGCTCCTGCCTCCTGATGGCCCTGGCAGAGCAAGGAGCAATTCATCTCCTCATGGCTCCTGCTGTACTGGCATCAATAAATGTAGTTCTGAAAGGCTGCCATTACACGAGCACATTGTTCCAGATAAGAGAGATGGAGATGAAGAGCTGCCGAGGGCCACGCAAGGACAGAGACAAGGACCCCCTGACGTGTGCCAAGGTCCAGCAGCCCTGCACAACCCCACTCACCCGCCTGGGGTCCAACGCTGGCTCTGTGTCTGCCTGGCTCTCGCAGCATCTCCTGTTCTGCAAGGTGTGCCTGGTCACCTGCTGGGGTGTCAGAGCAAGCCACCTGCCACTCCAGAGGCCTGTGTGCTGGGGGAATGTGCCAGACCTGTTCTGTCAACCTCTGCAGCAAAGAAGGGATTGTTACCCTCATCACATGGCCCCAAAGCATTCCCACCCTCTGCAAACCTCAGATCCCACACAGGGATGTGTGACGTGTCCAGGGGAAGGCTGGCAGGAGGCAGCTGCCACAGGTTCCTGACCCAACCTTGACACACTGCTGCACCCTCCTTGCACTGAGCACCATTCTCTGTGCCTAGGGAAGCCTGAGAGGAGCCACGGGCAGCTCACAGACACAGAAATTGGGGTCACCCACATTACAGTACATTCTGACATTCCAGAGCTTGACTTTGCAGTTTAAATATCTTGGTTTCATTAAATATTTCATCATTTCATTAAATATTTTGCATTCAATTCCCTAAGATCGTGTTTGAACAGATCTGCTCCCCTTGATCCCAGCTGGGGTACAGGGTGAGAACAGAGTCCCCCTGTGCAGGAAACCCAGCATGGAAAACAGGCCCAAGGACGAACCCTGCGCCGCCCACTGCGCCAGGCTGAGATCCCAAAGAGCCAGAGGGGCCCTCCTGGCTGGGGGGTGCCCCACACCAAGAAGTGCCATCCCTTGAGGGATGCCTCACATCAAGGCCAAGTGCCACCAGACCAGCGCACTGGCCAGGGCAGGGCAGGAGGAGGTGACAGACTGGAAAGCTGAGAGCCTCGACTACCTGAAAAGGCAGAGATGAGGCCCGTGGTCCCGATTCCTGGCCATGGGGAGGGTTGTGATGGTGGGAAGAGAGCAATGGCAGCATGGCATCAAGCGGGGGCTGTGCACTGGGCTGCACTGGGCTGTGCCCCTTTTGCACAGAGCAGTGTTTCACGTGGGCTGGGGCGGAACTTCGGTCCTGGGGGCTGCCACTCGCAGGGCTGAGCTGTCAGCGTGGCACAGCGCTGCACACAGCGGCCCAGCTCTGCCTGCGGGGCGCTGGCACAGCTCTACATGGCGGCCTCGGCTCTGGAACCAGGTCCCAGGAAGATGAGGCGTGCCGCTCAGCTCAGCCCTGCAGCAGCAGCTCGGGCCGGCTCCTCGATGAAAGGCAGCCCCCTGCTGCCCTCCCTCGGCCCCGGGCGCGCGGTGCAGCCTCACCCAGATCCCCTCAGGACTGAGCCAGCGCAGCACGACGGCCGGAGGGGAGGGCCCTTGCCTGCCGCCAGGCTCAGCTTTGCCTCTGTGCCTTCAGCTGACGTTTCCCACCCTCATCAAGGAGTCAGCGGGACCATCCCGGGACCGAGCTGCCTCGGGAGCCCTGGGAGAAGCGGAGGTCGTCGAGAGCAAAGATGGAGAAACGCAGCCTCGAGTGGCGGAGCCTGAGCCAAAATGGCGGTGGGCGCTGACAGGGCCCGAGAGGGCGGGGCCTCGGGAGAGGCGGTCACTCATTGGCGGATCCGCAGCCAATAAGGCCTCAAAGCCGCGGAGCTGGGTGGTGGTGGGAGGCCCAAGGTTCTTCATTGGCTGGGTCAATCAGGAGCTGGCCAATCCCGTTGAGCGCGTGGGGCGGGGCCGAGGCTCATGGCTGTGTGTCACCTGAGAGCCGCCATGTTGGTGCGTGTGGGAGTGGTCCTCTCAGCTTCTCCTGTCTGAGTAGGGGACAGAGCCACCTCTGCACTGAGCTTAACTTAATAGAGAATTATAGTGAGGTAATTTATTAAGAGATCATTTGTTTCAAGAAGTAAAACAGAGAAACATGGTAAGGCCCATCTGGGCCTAGCTGAGCTGTGGCGATCCAGATATTACTGGTGTTCTTTCTTCTTTTCATAATCACTTCCCTTATTACTTACACTTTCTATCACCATTTAAGTGCCTTTGCGTCCAAGTCCCAACATTCTGCCTGCCTTCTCAGCACTCCTCTGGTATTTTGTGATATGTGAAGGCTTTTATCTGATGCTCCACATGAGTTGGTAGCTGTGCACTTCCTGCTGTAACAGCCCTTAAAAGGAGCGTTCCAGAAGTGACGTATTCAAAAGATCTTCAGTGTTTGCCCGGTGCTTAGGTTTTTTACGTTGAGCTTCACCTCAGACTTTGGTTTGTTTTCTTAATTATGTTCAACTCACAGCAAAATACCCAAAGAGGAAATCACAAATCACACTTCTTGGTTCCCATCGCCCTGAATTTTCAGGAGGGAGGGATTCCGCAAAGAAAGCGTATTCCTTGATGTTAGTGCTACTCAAGGGACATTTGTTGGTCCGAGTAAGCATTCTTATGCCTAGATTCTGCAACCCAAAATAAACATGAACTATTCCTTAACGCTTGGCTCAGACCGAGACCCAGAACCTCAGGGGTATTCAAGCAGCTGACCGTTCCTTGCACACCTCTGAGGAGCTGGACCCAGGAATAAGGAAGAAAACCGCTTATCAAGGTTCTCCAGCTGCGCAGCTCTCCCTTTCCACCTTGCTAGGAGGCATCCAGTGATTGGTGTAGGTGCCCTGAAGTGGTGTGGCTGAAGTGGAGGTAAACCAGAGGGAGTTAGTCTCGACTGAAGGATCACTTATTAATTCCTTTCCTTGCAAGAACTGAGATTGGATTTCTATTTTCAGTGCTGCTGAATTTCTCAGTGATTGTAATGAGTTCCAGGTATAACTCCACTCTTCATTTCGTCTATTGCTTTCTCTGACAAGTGTTCATTGTTCTGTGTAAAGCCACAGGAAGCAGTGGAAAAGGAAGACATGTATACTGGGAGACACAGGCTTCTGTAGATAAATCAGCTTCTTCTGTAGGTAAATTAATGTTTGCAGTATCAAGTACAGACAACCCTGAAGCAATAGGCAAGATGATAGAAAGCTCATATCTGAACATGGGGACGTGAATTTTCAGGGCTGTGGGTAGTTTGAAAAACAGACTGAGATAAACATAGTTCCCGATGAGAAATATTTTGGTAATGTCACATGGTAAATAGCTCATCAAGGGATTGATTATATGTAACTTGGTGTTTGCTTATCATCTGCAGCTTGAAGGCATTCTGCTTCGTTCCCAAGGGATGTTTGTGAGTTCAGATCAGCCAGAGTCTGCGTAATGAAGAAAACACAGAACAGATGATACTAATGGGTAGAAATTAGGATATGATGTATGCGAGTATCAAGAAAAGCACTTGGAGGAGTAATGGAGGAGAAAAGGGTTCTTCAGTGCCTCTGTTTCTCTGGGAATGGAAGATAAATACCACGGACAGAATACAGAATGATTGTACATTTCTGGGAGCTTCTCCTCCAACTCAAAACCAGAATGACTTGTGAATTCGGCCAGAACTCGTCATCAGGAACGAAAAGTGTGGTTGTCACAGATGTCTTACCAGGTTCTGTATAGCAATGAGTTCATTTCTGCTGCTGAAGATGTCAGTTATGGAAAGAGACAGCAAGTAGATGAACTCTGTCAGGAGTTGCCTGACACAGTCTTTGAAGAGCTGTACTTGGAATTCTTGCTGGGAATGACCTACAGCATGCGCAGCAGCAACAATGGCATCACCAAGAGGCTGGGGGGGGTGCTCGCCAAAAAGTTTGCCCTGTGCTTTGAGTGTAGGTCTGTGTGTGCACTAGTTCCCAAATCCATCTGGATTCCTTTCCAGCAATACGTCTATTGTTTACAAGGGAAAGAGAGAGCCAAATCCTTGGCAGAGCATGCTAGAACCCTGCAATACCACAGTAGTTTCCTTCTTGCTTGCTTCCCGTGGGCAAATGTACGCAGAAGCAGCTGTCAGGAATTGATATTATTAACAGGAACAGGCTCTTGCCACAAAAATATGAGCTGGGCCTGTGTGCTGATAAGACCGTGTCATCGAGAGGGTCCACACCGTGACAACAAAACAAGAAGGTCATGGCATCCTTTCCTATTAGTCCAAGTGAAGAGCAGCTAAGAGCCACGAAACCCTCCAAGCAAGGGTCTCCGGACACCTGGACTCATTTCACCTTTCTGGGGGCTGC
Organism: Numida meleagris; assembly: GCF_002078875.1. Taxonomy (NCBI): domain Eukaryota; kingdom Metazoa; phylum Chordata; class Aves; order Galliformes; family Numididae; genus Numida; species Numida meleagris. The sequence continues at coordinate 353,306 of NC_034434.1, read as the reverse complement.
TGCAGCATGACAAATTCTGCCACAGGCGCCTGCTGCCACGGTGACCACATGCTTCTTAAAGGGAACAGCAAATTATCTGAAAGCAGGTTGTTGCTGCCCATTCAGCAGCAGCTCTGAGAGCTGGTTTCCCTTCCATCTGTGTCATGTGAGTGAGCCCAGTCAGAGCCCCCGGACGCACGTCCCTGCAGTAGTTGGGAGCAAGTAGATTCAGTTCTCTTTGATAAAAATAACACTTGGCTCTTAACCCCTCCTGGCCTCACCTCCAGCTTCAAGGAGCACACAGCAGGAAAGGCCTGAGGAGATGCAGTGGGCAGAGGAAGAGAGGAAGGAGTACAGGCATGCCTCAAGCATTGCTTGGCACAGCCTCACCGCAGCAGCGCACACAGGGCTGCACCATTCAGACCAGGGCACCTTTGCAAGCTCTCCAGCTTCAGCATTTGCCAGGAGAGGGCATCCTCCAGCCCAGCTTGATTGGGCTTAATGAGGCAGAGGAGTGCAGCAGTCAGCTATTCTCCAGAGCCTGCTCAGCACCACCAGGAGCAGGGAAAGATGAGGACATGTCCAGCCTGTTGCTTCCAAATCCTGATTTCCACCCAACCTGCCACCTTAGGGTGACATTTGAGGCCACACTGCAATTTCTGAGTCCCCTCAGTCCCTGCTGGTTACAGAGTTAGCACAGGAACTAAGAGACCAGAACCCCCAGGGATGGCTGAATGTGTAAAGACAGGCTTTAAACTGAGAGAACAGGAGAAGGGGAGGAAGCAGCAGCCCTGCGAGGGAGCAATGGACAAGGTTACTGCACAAAAGGCACATAGCATTGTGACAGGGAGGGAATCACAAAATCAACAATGGGAAGCTTAAGCAGGTTCACTTCCAGCACTTGTGTGAGTGCAAGGATGAAGTGCTCCCAAACCTTTTCTAGAAGCTCAGCACGCTAGGGAGCCCAAGGTGCCTCCACACTACTGCACACAGCATGGGGGAATAAACACAGCGAGCTAGAGATGTACATGCTGTTGCAGGGCTATGATCTTGTTGGGATCATGGAGGTGTGGGGAGACAGCTCCCACAGCTGGAGCACGGCAACAGAGGGACACAGGCTCCCTCAGAATGACAGGATGGGAAGATGAGGTTGGATTGCTTCTCCTCTATGTGAGGGAGCAGCTGAAGTGCACAAACCGCTGTCTGGGGATGGAGAAGGAGCAAAGCAGGAGTTCACAGGTTAAGGTTGAGGAGAGGCTGGACAGAGCTGCTGTTGTGATGGGCGCCAGCTCCAGGCCACCTGAGCAGGAAGGACAAGCAGACGAGGCCCTCTAGAGGCAGGTGGCAGCAGCCTCACATTCTCAGGCCCCGGTCCTTCGTGCGACTCTGCTGGAGGGACAGCATAGCAGAACCTAAACAATCCAGGAGGTTTTTAGGGCACATTGACAAGAGTTGTTGAAGTTGGATGTTACTGACCTGGTAGACTTTAGTCAAATCTTTGACACTGTGCCATACAGGATGCACGCAAACAAGCTGTTGTTGTGTGGCCTGGATGAGTGATATGAGGTGGATTGAAGACAGGCTGAATAGCAGAGCCCAGAGGATAGCAAGCTCAGTGCCAAGTTTAGTTGGAGGCTAGCATCTAGCAGCATACCCCAGGAATCAGTGCTCAGTCCAATATTGCTCAGCATCTTCATTAGTGATCTGGGTGGTGGGGCACAGAGTACCCTCAGCAGGTCTGCAGATCTGAGTCCAACAAGGGACCCAGGATCTGAAGCACTGCTGAGGAAAAGCTGAGAGATTTGTGACTGTTGAGCCTAGAAAAGAGAGGGCACAGGGGATCTTCTCAATTTGTATACATAGCTGAAAGGGAGAATGCCATGAGGACAGAGCCAGGGTACAGTGCTGCCCCACACTCAGAGGGAAGATGCTTCCCCTAAGGACGGGCTTCAGTGATGTTGCCACAGCCATCCCCACTCAGTCCCTTCCCCAGGGCACTGCGCCAGCCTCCTTCCTGGAGGCCAGCGTAGCACCAGGTGATGAGACTAGTACCAGCCCTCCATGGGTTGAAACAGCTTGAGCAGCTCCTCCCCACCCTGCCCAGTGATCTGGGGAGAAAAGGAGCAGCACAGGGAGCAAGAGATCCTCAGTGCTTTATTGGCTTCACAAAACATGCAGCAAGAAGAGCCAGGCTGCAGCCCCAGCCCAGGCAGCCATACAGACAGGAGCACTAGTTCCATGCTGGGGATGAAAGACACAACTGTCCCCACACCAGCGCAGGGGCACCCACCACAGTCTGGCCAGGTCGTGGTACGAACTGCAGGCCTAGAGAAGGCTTTGTCCTGGTGACTTTTCTCCCCCTCACCAGCTCTCTGTGCCCCAGGGCAGCACAGCAGCACTGCTCTAGGCCTTGCCTGCAGCTTCTGTGCTCCCATCGTCCTCCTCCTCCATGCCCATTGGTGGCTCTGAGAAGCTAGGACCTCTCTGGGGCAGAGATGCGCAAGCTTGGTCCTCCTCTGCACTGCAGCATGAGTCTGTGGGCAGATGGACAGAGAGCAGTGAGGAGCCAGCTGCATGCAACCCTCTTCCTCTGCTGGAGAGACCTGTGTTACACTCATAGCAAGCAGGAGCTGATCCCCGAGATCTGGAGCACGTACAGATCCTAGTGCTGCAGCGCAGGACATGCCTGCTCTAAGCCTATATCAGAGCTGGCCCCTCAGGTTGAAAACATGAGACAGCTCTGGGGCACTGAAGCTAGCCCAGAGCAGAAGCACCTCACTGGGGAGGCACCCAATGTGTTCAGTAATACCAGGGCAGCCAGAGCAGAGGTGGGGGAAACTGACAGGGAGTGCAAGGCTGTGGGGGGTGGCAAAGCAGAGAGAACTGGTGTTAATGGCTTAACAGTTCAGGGCCATCACCTTCCTCATCCTGGGTCTCTGATGCTCTCCTGTCCTGGTTCTGGGACAGCAGCGTGAGCCTGTTGATGGCCAGCAGGGCTTTGCCTGTTTTCTGGAGAGAAAGGAAAGAGCAGTGAGGCTCCCTGGAATCCTCATGCTCTCCACTGTCCCCCAGGCACAGCCTGCTCCACATACCTGCCACTTCCGACGGGTCAGGAACTGCTTGATCCGTTCCTTTGGCAGCACCTTCGAGCTTCTGGGCAGGGGCTGCTGTAGCCAGGGGTGCTGGAGAGCCCCTGAGCTGGAGAGCCGGCAGCTGGGGATGGACACGGGGATTAGGGGCTGCCCTCAGGCCCTTGGTGTGGCCTCAGGCACAGCTCCACCACCACTTGGGGTCTGGGGATAGCGATCAGCACAGAAGGGCTTGCACCTTCCCCTGCTCATCCCTGGGCTTGAGCATCTGCTCCCATCACCTTCCTTACACCCCAAATCCATCTCTAACCGTGGGCACTCACACCACACCTGCATCTTACCGAGGATCCTTCCGCAGCAGTTGGCTGATGAAGTCCTTGGCCTGCTGGGAGATGTCTGAGAAGATCTCCTCCTCAAATTCCCACTGGGCAGCTGTGATGTTGCTCAGTGTCTCCATATCATTGTCCCCCTGGAAGGGGGACTCCCCACTCAGCCTGAAGAGGGGACAGAGGACATCAGGGGCAGCTCAGCCCCTTCCTGCCTAACTGCTGTCCCTGGGGGATCCACTCACAGGATATAACAGATGACACCGACGCTCCACATGTCTGTGGCAAGCCCCACAGGCTCAAAGGAGACCACTTCTGGAGCCATGAACTCAGGTGTTCCATGCAGCACCTTCACAGGGGTGTCCGGAGCTGCAGAGGAGATGGAGCCCATGGCCAGGAAGCCCCCAGGGCAGCCCAGCTGAACCCAACACGTGCCTCTGCCTGGGGAAGGTACGTGCCTCTGCACCCAGGTGGAACACATCTCCCTGGAGCATGTCATTGTCACCAGGGGATCCCCCTCACTCACCCAGCTTCCGTGCCAGGCCAAAGTCGATGATCTTGAGCCAGTGGCTGCCCGGGCTGACGCAGACGATGTTCTCAGGTTTGAGGTCAAGGTGGACAACAGCCTGGCTGTGCATGTACTGCAGCCCCTCCAGGATCTGCCGCATGTACTGGGTGCTGCTGGGCTCCGTGTGCTCAAAGTCATCATCCACAATGCGCTCAAAGAGCTCCCCACCGGCCACGCTGTGGGAGCAGGCAGGGTGCTGGGGACCCCACAGGGGTTCCCAAGGTTCCTAAACCACCCTGTACTCCATGCCACCATCCCAAGGCACAGGGACCCACCCCAGCACCATCCCCACTGCCCCATACTCACTACTCCAGGACCATCACCAGCTCCGTAGGACCCTGGAAGGCAGCGAGGCACTGCACAAGGCGTGGGTGATGCAGCAGATTCATCAGCTCCACCTCAGCCCGAGCCGCCTGCTTCTCCTTGGCTGTTCGCGTCCGGAAGAACTTCCCAGCACGGATCTTGCCGGTGGCTTTCTCCTGCAGTCGGTACACCGTCCCAAACTTGCCCCTGGGACAGAGCAAGCAGGAGAGATGGAGGAGCTGTGCCCATCACCACCACCCCACGTCCCACCCACGGGCAGACCCTACAGCTCAGAGCTGGTGGGGATGTGGGACCCCAACTTACTCTCCGAGCTTCTCCAGCTGTATGTACACATCTGAAACCTTCTCCTGGCTGTTAATGACAACATCACAGCATTCAAAATCCTCCTCACCTGCTGGCAGGAACAGAGGGGGTGATCAGAAGGGCTGTAGGGCCACAGCCAAAGCACTGAACTGAATGGGATAGGAGATGAGTGCTGACACGGGGGGTGAGCCCAATGCTGGGGACCCCGTGCTGTGGCTGTGCCCCTCCCCGGGCAGGTGAAGGACAGTGCTTACCTTCTGCCTGGGACATTGCGGTGCCACGCCTCGTCAGGGTGCTAGCAGAGTCAGGACAGATGCTGGATGCACTGTTGGGGTGAGGCAGGTGGCACCCCTCTGCCTGCTCCTTGGGATCTGCATGGGGAAGAACCAAGGCTGAACAGATGCGGAGAGCCCTACGGCACCATACAGCCCCCGCTGTGCCCCCAGTGATGTCCTGCAGGGCCCTACACCTTCACCAGGAGAGACCTTGGGAAGGTGCCGAGCTGCTATGTGCAGAGGTAGGAAGTGATTTTAAAGCAGCACCCCCTTTTTCCCATTTGAAGGAAGAATCTCTTTCTCGGACCCTCTTTCTAGGGCCCACATTGCCTTAGGCAAGAAGCTACAGCATTTTACATGCTCCAGCTTGCAGCAGCCAGGAAATCCCCAGGAAAAGCTGCTTTTCTCAGGCAGAGGAGCCGTTTCCTTAGGCAGGTCCCCCCAAGCCTGCCCACAAGAAGTGGGGAGGCCAGAGCACAGCCACCCCCAGGTGCTGCACAGTGGCACCCAAACCCAGACCCTCGCTGCTGACCTGTCACCACCTGGTCCCCTTCTGCCCCAGGCCACCAGCACAGGTCCCCAATCCTTCCAGTCCTGCTGGGTCACTGCTGAGTCACCGGCGTCACAAGTGAGCTGGGAAGGAAGGGTGATGCTGGAGTTGGCATTGGGGATCACTACAGCCATGGAGTTTGGATGGGAACATTTCAGGGCCAAGCGCCAGCCAGGCTCCAGGCACAGCTGGAGCATCGCTCTTGCAGGGAACAGACCTCCCCTTCCTTCCCAGAGCATTTCCGTACTCAGGGAAAAACAACCACCAGCATCAACACTGAGCTGCCTGGCAGCCACCCCCAAAGCAGGCCCCAGCGCTGTAATTCCAAATACCCCCCAGACACCACTCAGGGCTTTGAACCCAGATCCCAGCTGGAGGAACCCCAGCTAAAGCCACCCAGGACTCTACAGAAAGCTCACACCTCACCACAAAGCAAAGCCCTCAGCCTCACATCAGCCAACATCCCTCCCCAGCTCATTGCAGAACCTAAATCCTGCAGCAGCCCCACCTCATCCCCACCCACAAGTGGGTTCCCACAATGGCCCTAAGTACCCACACCTGCTCCCCCAGCTCCACCTGCAGCCAGTATCCCATCAGAGCCATTGCTGTCCCCAAACCCATCCATTATCCCACTGGAGCTATTGCTGTCCCCACACCCACCCCAGGCTGTGACCACCCTGGTGACCCCAGGTGAGCTGGAATGAATGGGAACAGAGCATTGCAAAACCGCTCCCTGCTTCTGAACTCTGCTGCTCTGAAGCAAAAATGGGGTTTTCCAGCCTCTCCCCCAAGGACCAGGACTTGCAGGCTGTGCAGCTGCTCTGAAAACACTGTGCCTCGGTTTCCCCTGCTTTAAAATCAGTACGACGCAGTGATTTCCCACAGAGCTGTCTCCAGATCTGGGGATGGGGCTGAGGCCCCACACAGGGTCCCACCCCGTTGTGCAGCCCCGTGTCACAGCCTCCCTGCAGCACAGGGGATGTCACCCCATTACCTGCGGTGCCCCTATGGGGTCGCGGAACTGCTCTGGTTCTCACTGGTGCTGTTGGGGCAGAAGCGACACAGGGCTCCGCCAGCCACTCCCAAAGCGCTCAAAGTCCATGGGGACAATGTTCCCAGCTGAGTGGCAGGGCCACCGCATCCACGCTTTCACACAGCCCACGGCCTGGGGATGGTGACACGATCTCACCGCTCTCCCGCTGCAATATCGACCCTGCTGGGACATAGCACGGCGCGCTGGGGACATGTAGGACGTGTAGGGGACGACGGAGGAGAGGGTGGAGCTGCTGCACTGGGTGAGGGGCGGTGGAGACCCCTGCCTGTGTACCACATTCCTTGCAGCATCCTCACTGGGGTTTGGCCCCATTCTGGAGGGTTTGGGGGTTTAGAGCGTGCTGTGCTGCACTGCCTCCTGCTCCTCAGCATGGGGCAAAAAGGGGACAGGAAGGGACAAAACTGGGCAGAGTGAGGCTGTCAGGTGCTCATCAGGCGCAGCACAGGGAATGGAGTCTGTGCAGCAGCTGAGGGCACTGACAATCGGAACCCACAGCTGCCGGGTGTCAGTGTTGTCCTTGTGCTCATCCCAGCAAAATAAAAACAAAACGCTCGGGAAAAAAAAAAAGCCAAAGCTCTTCGGTGAAACTGATCACACCCCCCACCCCCACGCACATTAATTCCCTGGGGCTAGAGGTGCCCCACACCACCAGTTTGGTATCGGCTCCGAGAAAACCCGAAGCTTTTAAGAGCTGAGGGCAGGAGGAACCCCAAAGAGCTGCAGAAATGCCCACTGTGGGGTTCGGATGCCCAGGGAAGTTTGGTGGGGTCCTGAGGCCAGGTGTGCAATCCCAGCTCTTCCTCTCAGGTCTCTTGTCCCCCTGACACATCCCCATGGCCCCCACCCCATTTCAGGTGCCCCCTTTGTGCCGGATGCTAGGTGGATTTAAAGAGAAACTGCCTGTTTATTTGTAGGTCCTACAAAAACACCTTCTCTGCAGCGCTCAGTCTGCTCACAGTGCCCATCAGTGCGGTGCCCTGCTCAGGGTGTCCATCACTCTTGGTCCCACAGGAGCCACCATCTGTCATTGCGGGCCCACAGCCACGCTGCCGCACAGTGGGGCCACCCATCTTGGGGCAGTGCCTGGAACTGGGAGGTAGTGCCACATGGAGAAGACACGGGACATTTAGGGAACACTAGGGGCAGGGAGGACATAGGGTCATGTGGGAACCACAGGAGTAGAGGGGACGTGGATGGCATGTAGGGGGACATAGGGGACATGGAAGACATGAAGGACATGGGGGATATGTGGGGGGACACAGGAGACATGGAGGACACAGGGAATATGGAAAGGATGTGAGCAATGTGGGGGTCATAGAGCACGTGGGGGGACATGAGAGACCTGGGGACACCAGGGATGGGGACACATTGAAGCCACAGGGGCCTGGGAGGACCCAGGGACACGTGGGTGACCTTGGTACATGCAGGGGGACATGGAGTGCACATGGGACATGAGGTGACATGGGGGATGTTGGGGGCACTCTGAGGACCTGGGGGTGAAGAGGGGGCATGGGTGGCATGGGAGACACCCAGGGACGTGGGGACACAACAGGAACATGTTGGCTGGGACACCAAGCAGGATCTGGGAACTGGGAACAAATGTAAACTGGGAGCTTAGGACTGGGTACTGGGAGCTAGGAACTGTGAGCTCACAACTGGGAACTCTGAGGTGGGGGCTAGGAACTGGGATCTGAGAAGTGGGAACTGGGAGCTTAGGATTGGTTCTGGGTACTGTGAAGTGGGAACTGGAAACTGAGAGCAGGGAACTGGGAGCAAGGGATTGGGAAGAGCTGGTAACTGGGAAGTGGTAACTGGGATATAAGAACTCAGGTCTGGGAGCTCAGAACAGAGAACACTGAGCTGGGAAGCAGAGAATGTGATTACAGAGTTGAGAACTGGGAATTTGGTGCTGGGAGATGTGAACTGGGAGCTGGGAACTGGGAAGTGGTGAAGGGGAACTGGGAATGGGGAGCAGAGAGCTTTGAAAGAGGAGATGGAAACTACTGGGAATTGGGAACTGTTAGCTAGCAAGTGTGATTTGGGAGCTGGAAACTGGGAGCTAGGAGCTCTTAACTTGGAGCTGGGAGCTGAGAATTGGGAGTGGGCAACAGGGAACTGGGGAGTGGAAACAGGGAATGGGGAACTGGGAGCAGCAGCTAGGACATGGGAACCGGGAAATGGAAATTGTGATCTGGAAGCTTGGAACTGGGAACTATGATCTAGAAGCTCAGAAATGGGAATTGTTAATTGGGAACTAGGAACTAGAGATGGGAGCTGGAAACTGAAAACTGGCAACGGGGATCTAGGAACCACAATGGTGAGGGAAAAAAGATATGGCAATGGGAACCTCATAGAGCTTCGCTGCCGCTCCAATTGCTCAATGTGAACTGTGAGGAACTGCAGCCACCATGAGGCCTTCCCTCTCCTCTGCTCGGGGCCCAACACACTGCAGGGCCTCAGTGTTCCTCACAGCCGTGCCCTCAGTCCCTTTCCCGTCTTTGTAACCCTAATTTTTGGTGTGTTTCGGTACGTGGGTGAATCTCCCGAACGGAGCTGGAAACGGAAACAGCGCAGGGCTCCCACCGGGCGGTAGGCCCGGAGCAGGCCGCAGGCCCCATTCCCGTCGCCATAGCAACGCACAGCGCGCAGGCGCAGAGTCCCACAGGGGGCCGCACAGCACCATGGGGCAGCAAGTCCGCAGCAGTACATCCCCCACCCCGCCCACGGTTCAGGACTACAGCTCCCATAAACCCTCGCGGCGGAAGCGCACCCCTCCCCTTCCTCTACACCTCTCCCTCCCATTGGCTCCGCCGCGATGTCCGGCAGAAGTACGGCGGCGCCTGATTGGTTGGAAGGCGAGCGGGACGAGGCGGCGGCTATGGCGGACGAGCGGGCGGTGTGAGGGCTCGTCCGCCATTTTGTGTGTGTGGGGGCTTGTGCCAGGCTTCGCTGCCCGCCGCCGCGCGGCTGCTGAGCGGCCGGAGACTTCGAGGGTTCTCCGAGCCGAGCCGGGAGCGCGGGGAGCGGCTCCCACCGGTGTTGAGTCCTGAGGAGAGCGGTGGAGGCCCGCGCGGTGCGGCCGTTCCCCTCAGGAGTGCGGGGCTGTGGGGCGGGGAGGGCCCCAAGAAGGCCGCAGCTCGGGGGGGGCCGTGGCTGAGGGAAACGCGGCGGAGGGGCCTGGTCCTGGGCCTCACTTGGGTTACGGGAGGGGGGGTGAAGACATTGTGGTAGGAAAATTATAAGTTGGAGCTGTGCTGGGAGAGCAGCAGCGTCTGAGTGACCCCGGTGGGTGCAGCATGGGGGGAAACAGTGCATTTTTATAGTGAAAGTGATGCTTTGGTTTAGAAACATAGAAAGCCACACAGTGACACAACGCCCCTTTAATGCACTGCCTTTGAAAAATGATCCCCAAATGTAACTCCCTGAGAACATAATCCTCAGTACCACTCATCTCGGGGTATGGGTCCCTGAAGTGCTCCAGGACCCACAGGGCCCCCCCACAGTCAACATGGACCCACATGTCACCCCCCAGACCCCAACACGATGGCCCCACCCAGCACTGGGGCAGCCCGGAGCCCCCTGGGCCCATCAGCACAGCAGAGCCCTGACCTGGGGCTGCAGGCCTCGCTCTGTGCAGTGGAAATGAGGACGGAGGAGATAACAGTGCTTGGACTTGGTTCAGGTGCAAAACAGCATGATTTGGGGGTTCTGAGTGTGTGTCCTGCTGTCAAATGTGGGATCTCCCAGTCACAAATCAGATTGTTTTCTAGTTATGCAGCTGGAATTTCTTGTTTGTTTGTTTTTTTTGAGAAAATGCTCTGTTGAAATGGGTTTGCTGACAAATGTCCATGTTGCTCGATTAGTTCCTGTGCTTTGGAGCTTTGCATTTCATAGACTGCTGCATTTCCAGGCTGGGAGGTTTATTGCCGTGTACCTCAGTGCTGCGTTCAGCTCTGGGCCCCTCGCTGCAAGAAAGACGTCGAGGCCCTGGAGCGTGTCCAGAGAAGGGCACGGAGCTGTGAGGGGGCGAGCACAGTGGGGAGCGGCTGCGGGAACGGGAATGGGTCAGTGTGGAGAAGTGGACGCTGAAAGGAGACATTATTGCTCGCTACAGTGCCCTGAAAGGAGCTGGTGGGGAGGGGGGTCGACCTCTGCTCCAGGTAACAGCAATAGGACAAGAGTGATGGCCTTATGTTGCACCAGGGGAGGTGCAGGTTGGACATGAGGAATATTTCTTCTCAGAGTGGTGGGGCACTGGCACAGGCTGCCCAGGGGGGTGGTGGGCTCACCGTCCCTGAGGGTGATGTGGCACTGAGGGACGCGGTCAGTGGGCACGGTGGGGTGGGCTGAGGTCGGAGCGGGGGCTCTCAGCGGTCTTTTCCAACCCTGAAGATTCTGTGGTGCCATGTGTGTCTGAGAGTGCACACAACAGCTGAAGGTCTGATGTTAGTTCAGCCCACGTGCCCTGCACTTATCTGGGTTGTTAGAGGTTGGTTTTTTTTTTTGTTTTGATTTGGTTTTTTTGCTGCTTTTTCTCCAAAAGGGTGCGAGCGGGAATGGAGAGAAGCCACGGAGGGACTGATCCTGGCGCTGCGCTGCAGATGGATGGGAGGCTGCTGCGGAACGGCCTCATCAGTGAGCGCTGTGCGAGCTGCTCCTCGTGCGGGGCTAGCTGTGCCAGAGGTCCTCCTTTAAAAAGGAATCCTGCTTGTGTTGTGGTATCGTTGGGATAGCCAGAGCAGCCGTGTGAGTCCAGTGCTGTGTCTTAAAGGTAGAGAATAGATGGCACTGGAGCGCGTTAAGCCTTAGGGATGGCACCGTGTCTGCGGGCAGCTCCCAGGCAGCCTGCAGCAACGGCGAGGTCGGGCCCTGGCGAGGAGGGCAGGGAGCGGCCTCTGGGAGCGGGCGCGGGGCCGGCCCTCAGCCGCAGGGGCTGCTCCGCGCCGTCCCCTCAGCAGCGCTGCGGGCAGGAGCCGGGTTTCGCTTTGCGCGGACGTTGGCTGTTGCAGCGTTGGCATGCTGTTACGATGGACGGCTTCCCTTTTTCGCAGCAGTGTTTTCAGGGAACCGGCCTGCTGCTGCGGTGCTTCCTGCCTGAGGAGCAGCTGGAAGCCAGGGGGGGTATCCCAGTGCCTGCCTCTTCCACCCGGGGTGCTGCTGCAGGCACCAAAAGCCTGAGCCTGCCACTAAGTGTGAGTGCAGGAGGTGGGGTCGGACCGTGCGAGGAGACACGCCGCTCCAGAACACCTGAGGTGGGGATTAGGAGCAATTAGTGCGTGTTAGGAGTCCTTCATTAAGCAGAACGTGGCACAGAGTCGGTAGAATCAAAGCGGAGTTGGTGGGTGTGGAGGGAGCAGTGGTGCTCCGGGTGGGGGGTGCCTGTGTCTGTAAGTGCCCGTTGTTGAAGCGTTCGCAGGTAACTGAACAAGGGGTTGTTGTGTGAATTCAATGTAACCAGTCCGGGGTCAGCGGGTGCGGGTCGGCCCGCATGGGCGCTGAGCTCCTCACGGATGTCACTTAGTAACACCCGTGCTGCTACATTGCTCTGGCAATTTCCTGGTGCGGGTTTCTCCCCCACCCGGGGGCTGAGGGCTGCGAGTGCTGCCCGCGCTCACCGCGCTGCCCCGGGGTCACCGCTGCCGGAGCCGGGGTGTCCGGACACAGCTGTCCCGGGAGGAGGCGAATCCGCGCCGTGCGGCGCCGCGGGGCTCCAGGTGGAGCAGGAGGCCTCGGTCGGCTGCTGGTTCTCCCCCTGAGCAGTGGCTCCTAACGAGCGAGATCCCAATTAACTCACTCCACTCCTAATGAGCGAGATCCCAATTAACTCGCCCCGCTCCAACACGAGGACCGGCGGCAGAGCCCCCGCAGCCACCCCAGCGCTGTCATGGCAGAGGGAAGGGAAAAGGAGACTGCGAGGCACCCGGGCGAGCTCCCCTTCCCCTCTTCTCTCCTCTCCTCCTTCCCCCAGCTGGTGGCAGCGTTTGCCCCGAGCGGATTTTTTGGCCAAGCCCGTGCTAAAATCCGCCTGGAGCCCCGCATCGGCCCCACGCCATCTTCCCCTTCCCCGGAGCTTACGTTTGTTATGGAATAAACCTGCCCCCGGAGCGCGGCAGGTAGCGCGCAGGCTGCCTCCTCGCTGCGAGATGCGTTCCGTAGCGCCCATCCTGCCCTCGCTTACACAACAGCGCACGCTCGGCCCCCGCGCTGCTTCACCCTTCGCCGTCCCCATCCCCCCGGGCTCCCCCGCCTTCTCCCCAGGTACAGCGGGGAGACCCGCCCGGCGGCGCTGACACCACGGCTTCTCTCTTCTCCGCTGGAAGAGAACTTTTGAAGCCTCACTTTATGGCTCCGGGAGCATTTCTGGGGAGCTCTGCTGCGATCCCAGCTCCGAGTTCTTACGGAACAGGGAAGAAACGGGAAAATTTCCGAGCCTTCAGGCGGGCAGGTCGCTTCAGCTTGTAACGCGTTCGGGAGGTGCGAGCGGCGCCCACCGCACAAACGGCGCGGGGCAGCGCGGGAGCCACCGAGCAGAGCGGCCGCAACGCGCCGAGAACGATTCCACCCGCGTTCCCTCGTGGGAGAACGACACTTCGACCGCTTCCCAGAAATCACACCGAAGCTGTTACAGTTACAAGTAATTAAATTTATTAGACCTCTATAATTTTTTTTTATAGTCAGTTTTGGCCAATTTACACTTTTTTTCTTTTTTTTTTTTTGTTTTTGTTTTTGGTTTAAACACACACACACACGAGGAGGAGGAGGAGGGGGGGAAAAAAAAAAAAAAGCATCATCATGAGTTCACTTTGACAGCGACCCCTCCCCACCCGCCTCCAAAGGGGGAGGGCTGAGCGCCGCGTCCCGCAGCTCCGCGCTCGGAGGGGTCGCTCACTCCGGAGCCGCCTCCGCCGCGCGCAGGTCCCTCTCCCGCAGCAGCTGCAGGTTCTCCGCCCGCAGCCGGTCCACCTCCAGCTCCAGCAGCCGCGCCGCCTCCGCCGCCTCGCCGTGCTTCTTGCTCTCCATCCTCAGGCGGTTGTTCTCGTCCTCCATGCGGGAGAGGCACTTCTCCAGCTCCAGGTACTCCTTCACCAGCTCCTGCTTGCTCATGTTCTGGAGGCTCTCCACGTGGTACCGCTCGTACGTCTCCGAGAAGTCCCTCTGCAGGAACTCGCTGCCGTCCCCCCCCATCCCATCGCTGCCGCCGTCCTCCTCGGCCGCCTCCTCCAGGAAGTCCTCCTCGCTCGTATCGTCCGATTTGGCGGCGGAGCGCCGCGGGTACAGCCCGGTTTTCAGGTCGGGCTCCTCCTGGTCGTGGTCCTCCATCAGGAACTGCGTGGTGTTGTAGGGGGCCACGGGCTGCCCCTTGGCGAACATCTCTGCGCGGAGCCGCGAGGCGCGCAGACTCTGCCGCTCGTCGAACTGCTGCTTCTCCTCCCAGCTCAACTTCGAGTAGGGCTTCCAGCGCCGCTTGTTCTTCGACGGCCGACGGCGGTGCTTCTTCTTCGCGGGCCACTCCTGGGCGCGCCCCACGGCCGCGCGGTACCGCGGCCTCAGCCCGGGCTGCGCCGCGCCGCCCTCCGACGGCCGCGCCTCGTGGTCCCCTGCGCCCTCCGCCGCCGCCTCCGCCGCCTCCTCGGGGGGCGGCAGCCGCCCGCTCTCCCCGTCCGTCTGCGCTTCGCCCCGCTCGGGCTCAGGGTCCGCCGGCGCCGCCTCCGGGGCGCGCTCGGCGTCGGCCATGGCTGCGCGCTCCGCTCCCGCGCGGACGGACGCTACATCGGTCCCGTCCCCCCGGGCCGCGGGGTCACGGCCGCAGAGGGGTTAACGCCGCCGGGCCCGCCCCCCCGCGCGCATGGCACGCGCCGCCGACCGCCGCCGCCGCCGCCTCCCGACTGCCGCTCCCCTCCCGCTCCGCCGCCTTATATAGCTGCGCGCGCCCCGCGCAGGCGCGCTGCGTGCCCCGCCCTACAGCCAATCACCGCGCGCGAGGGGAGGGGCGTACCGCTTAGACACGCCCCCTCGCCGTTCGGGTAGCCGAGCGCCGAGTGGCGAGGCGGGACGTCGCTCGCGCTGCTCGGCCAATAGCGGAGAGGGGGCGGGACGGGTCCGTACCACGCGCGGAGGGGGGAGCCGCAGGCGCGCGGCTCAGCGACCTTCAGCGCCGCAATGAGGGCAGCGCTCCGCCCCCCCCCGCCCCGCCCTGGTACGGCCCGAACGAGTCCGCGCCGCGCGGAGGGGCACGGAGCGGTGCTTCGACCGTCACCGCCCCGGGACCGTTCCACGGAGCCCGCACGGGGAGCGGGGAGAGCGGGGGACAGAAGCAGGGGGCAAAGGGAGAAAGAAGGGAGTGGTGTGGGGGGGTGCTCGGGCGGAGGAATCACGGAACGGGCGCTGTGCGATGCGCCCAGGCCGCGCGGAGGGAGATGTAAACAAACGCGAGCGGAGCGAGTCCCATCTTAAAGGCGCCGCGTCCCTTTTTTGAGGGAGAGTGGGGGAGGGTGGGAGCGGGAGCTCCAGGAGCGTGGAATGGGGACCCCGGGGGCGGAGAACCGCCGGGGGGGGGGGGTGTGGGCCATTGACTGCCACCCCTCAAGAGCCGGCACCGGGTGTGAGGGGGGGGTCCCGCTGCACCCGATGGCGTCGCGCTACGACGGTGTCACGTGCAGGGGAACCGAACCGAACCGAAGCGGGGGGGCCGGGGCTGGCGCTGGGCCCGGCTCTGCACGGGTGGTGCGGCTGCAGCGCCCCGGCCTCGTTCGGCGCCCGCGGGGGCTGCGCGGCCGGGTGACAAAGGGACGGTGCCGTGGCGGGGCGTCCCCGCAGGTGCCCCCCCCCGGGCAGCACACACACAGCCAGAACCGCACTGAAAAGGCAACTTTAATCCGGGGGGGCAGGGCCGAGCCCCCGCCCGGCAGCGCCCCGACCCCGCTGCCATCTCTGCCCCCGCGGGTCGCCCTGCGGCCCCAGCCCGGCTGCGCTCCTCGGCAGCACGGAGCGGCCGGGGCCCCGCGGCTGTGCCGCCCTCAGCTGGCAGCGGGGCGGCCCTCGCGGTGCGGGAGCAGCAGAACAGGGAACGGTGGCGGCTCCGTGGGGCGCTGGGAGGCCGCGATGGGGACGTGTCACCTCTTCCTCCCCCGCAAGCGGCGCAGCAGCCACTGGGTGACGAAGGGCCAGGCCACGAGGAAGAGGAGGGTGTGCGGGGACGCGGGTAGGGGCCACGGGGACGCTGCCTGGACAGGGGGCAGAGAGGTGTGGGGGGGGCGGGGCGGCACCGAACGCCCCCAGCGCTGCCGTCCCTTTTGTGGCCATCGTCCTGCTGGGGTCTCATGCCGCCACCGCATCGGCACCGCCGTTGTTGGGGACGGTGCACGGGGACACATTCCTCACACCTGTCCCTGCTGCCCGCCCCCAGGCCCATCTCCTGCTCTCCTGCTGAGGGACCCCTCTCCAGTCTCGTCACCGCCCCCGGCAGCACAGTGCAGGGCTCAGGGAGCCTCCGGGACGGCGAGGACGGGTCAGCAGGGACCTGCGCAGCGCTGCCTCCCAGCCCACTCACCTGCACAGCAAGCGGCTCTCCGGGATCGGTCTCAGATGTGTCCTGCAAGACGGGAGGGGTTCTGGGGCACAGCCAGGGCTGGGCACCCCATCCGGCCACCGCGTCCCCGTCCTGCGATGCAACCAGGACCTGGGGCAGATTCGAGGGCGGCCTCGGCCCTGCCAGGACACGGCACAACCCACGGTCTATCCCCACTCCGCACCTGGCCCACCTCGAGCTGCCCACCCACGTACCTGCACAGAGGTGAGCAGCTCCAGCTCGCTCAGCCGCTCCAGCACGCGCTGCATGTCGTCCTGCAGGGCCCGCACGGTGCCAGCCACGTGGGCGTCCAGCTCCGGCAGCAGCCACTGGTCCACGGCCGTGGGCTCAGGGGGGGTCCCCGCATCCTGCTCTGCCCTGGCAACCTGAGGATCTGTGGGGCACAAAGGGAGGTGACACTCAGACACGAGGCAGAGGGGTGCATGTGACACAGGGACGGTGCCACCGCTGGGAGCAGCTGGGCTCCCTGTCCCAGCACTGTGGGATGGAGGATCTCCACTTGTCGGCCCCAAACCTGCCCTGGTGCCTCTCGACAACTGTGGCTGCCAGTGGACGGGCAGGTGCAGGCCGCAGCACCGGCTGCTCCTCAGCCCCCACCTCTGCCTTTATCGGCCTCGTTACAAGTTAACTCCCAAGGTCAAGCAGCCCTGGAGGTTTGCAAAAACATCAGTGGGGAGCTGAGCGTGTGGTGGGCTGTGCTGCTGCCCTCCATGGGAGCTCGGCCCTGTTGGTGAGCCCCGACATCTGGCAGGGTGGGGGCAGCCACCGGGGCTGCTCCTCGCTCCATCCCCGCTGGGGACCGCTGTGATGGCTGCAGCGGTTGTGTCCCCTGTGTCAGCACCTCCAGGGACACCAAGGCCGGCCCCACGGAGCGCTCCCAGCCCCACCTGGCACACCCGTATCCAAGGGCACCGAGCAGACGCTGCTGGCGGGGCCGCGTGGTACCGGAGCTGAAGGATGCAGAGCATTCAGCACAGCCCTCAGACACACTGAGGGACAATAATGGGGATCTGTCCTGGAGGGGAAGCACGGAGCTGTTTGGGAACCAAGGGTCAAAGAGAACAGATGCGGGCACTCGTGGTTACTGACCATCTGCGGTCACAGTGCTCAGCCCCGCAGGGGCACCCCACACATCCCAGGCAGGGAGGGAGCAGCGGGAGCCG
This sequence comes from Numida meleagris, assembly GCF_002078875.1. Classification (NCBI taxonomy): domain Eukaryota; kingdom Metazoa; phylum Chordata; class Aves; order Galliformes; family Numididae; genus Numida; species Numida meleagris. Next base: position 336,086 of record NC_034434.1, on the reverse strand, counting down.
AGCGCTGCACCCACCTCCGTCAGAGCCCAGGGCTGCGAGGTTGGCACCGCCGCTCCCCTCCCGTCTTCTGCCTTCACCCCGCTCTGCCCGCCCAGCCACGCGCCCGGCCGGGACGCTCTTGGGGGACAGCCCCCGCTCGGCCAGCAGCTGCCCAGCCTGCGCGAGGGTAGAGAAGAACGACCCTGAGACCCCCAGGCCCCACTGCCACCCTGCGAGGCTGGGGCCGAGCCGCCGGGGCTCCTGCCGTGCGTCCTCCCACCCGCCCTGCTGCAGCTCGCAGGAAAGCAGAGAAGAGCCGGCAGCAGAGCGCAGCAGTGCATGCGTGGAGCGGGGCTGCCGGGACCCCAGCACTTCCCAGCCCGCCTCCAGGCTGTCCTGCCCAGGGGGACGTTACCTGCTCAGGCTCCATCTGCTCCATGGTATCGCAGAACACTTCCCCCTCGGAGTCACTGGTGCCCTGGCTGCCCTGGCACGTGTCAGCAGCAGGAGCCAGCCCTGCTCCTGCAAGGGAAGCACAGGCAGCGCCGGCGTGACGGGAGGCGGCAGCGGAGCCGCTGTGCTTGTGGGGCGAAAGCTCAGCACGGCCAGCAGGTCTGCGGGCAGCCAGAAAGCCAAGGTCTGTGAGCACAAAGCGAGGCCTGAATTCCTCAGCGGGAGGCTCAGAGGAAGGAGAAGCACCAGTTCCCACTGCACAGCATCACTCACACCATGGGAAGGGCACGGAGGCACAGGGGGCAAAGGGGCAGGTTCATCGTGGCCGTGAACCCAGGGGCTACGTTCCCCTGCCCGCTGCATTGCAGGGCCTCGCTCACAAGCCGGCACCTGCACACAGAGCTCTCCGGGAACAGGGCTGCATCCAGCAGGAACCCCCAGCGCAGCACGCGGCACCCGGGGAACCGCGGCCCTCAGGGAACGGCACCGCACACCCCACGCATCCCACAGAGCCCGGGCTGACGGAGCCATTGCTGTGCCCTCTGCTCACACCGCTGGCCCACTCCCTTGAGCACAGGCCGGGCGCGGGCGCAGCGCTCGCTCGGTGACCACACATGCTCCTGGTGGGAGGGCTGTCACCCTGTTTGCTCCCCCCGCAGCACCCAGCCAACGTCGGGGGCTTCTCCGCTCTGGGCGAGCCGTGCATGCGGCCGAGGGGGCACCGAGACTGCTCCCCCAGCACAACCCCAGCAGTGCTACACCTGCCAGGGGCTGCACAAGAAACCCAGGACCAGCAGCTCCTGGCCCCGTGGGCTGGGCGAACCCGGCTGGGGCTGAGGGAGAACCTCCCCCTGCGGAACACACACCTCCCAGGCCGCTTTCCCCATCCGTGCCTGGCTCTATCCCTCAGCTGCAGTTCAGCAGAATCAGGCCTCTGTATACGGCCACGAGCAACACAGTCACCAAACCCGCTCAGGGTTACGCTGGGGGTCAGCAGCTGCCCCACGAGAAGCCCCAGCCCTGCATGACACGCAGGCAGGGTTGGACCAGACGTGCCTGAAGCCAACAGCTCTGCGTTGGGACGGAGGCTCGGCCCGGCCCCGTCGCCACTGCCTCCTCCGTGGGGTCTCTGCCGGGTGCTGGCCACACCGGGGAGACCAACCTGGCGCCTGCTGCCCGTCCTGCTGCTCCCCGGGCAGCGCGTCCTCCAGGCGCTCCGGGGCCGGGCCGCCCGCTCGCTCCTCCTGGCTGTGCTCAGCCGGCTGCTCCTGCTCGTCTGCAGGGAGAGAAAAGGAGCAGAGTTAAAGCGCTGCGGATCTCTTTGCGCTGCTGCCTGCTCTCTGCGTGCACGGGGCTGGATGAGGTGATGTCGCTGCACCCCACGTCCTCCCCGGGGTGTCAGAGCCCACGGGGTTAAGCGCAGCCACGCGGCGTTTCCAGCAGCCAGGACTTTGCTCCCCGCTCCTGGCCAGGCAGCTATGTGGCAATGCTGCCCTGCACCTCGCCGGGGCTGCCCCTGGGTGCCTGGGCACCACCAGCACCCACCCACCACGGCCTCCAAAATCACCTCACCTGGATTATCATTAACAAAAGCTGCAATGGCAAAAAAAAAAAAAAAAAAAAAAAAAAAAAAAAAAAAAAAAGGCTCAAGGTGAATCTAAGAACCTTTAGCACAAATAACTCCACAGCTTAATAAGTTTGTTGTTTTAAACCACGTCTCGGGCACCTGGTGTTTATCTGCCCCGCAGGCAGTCTGAGGTTTAGATTTCAATGAGATTGTCATCTCTAAGTGACACTGGTGCAGGAGGACACCCACAGCTGGGTAAGGACGGGGAGTTCAGACCCAGCTTCTATGTCCCAGAGAAAAATAGAGTCCATTCGCCTGTTAGTCAGCAAAAAGAACAAAAGCACCTGCGAGGGAGCAGCCGTCGTGAGGCCAAGCCATGCAGGAACACACCCTACCAATGTGTCTTGGGCATCTTTGTGGATGCAGGGAGTGACAGAGGGGACAGAGAGTCTGTTTGTCAGAGCTCTTCTGACATTAGCATAGCACTGACAGTTTATACCTGCTGCCAGCACACCCCAAAGCTCGCCTGCTGCCGAGCCAATCGAGGCAGCACCCACCAGCCACATGGACGGGTTTTTTTGCAGCGCAAGGCCGGCCCAGCACCTCCCTACTCCAGTAATCCCCTTTCTCAGCCCCTGTTTCTCCACGCACAGGCATGTGTTTACATCAGGTGACCCAGATGGGACACAGCCGCCCTGCCTGGCGCCGCGCCCGCACCGGGGCTGACCGGGAGGAGCACAGCCCCGCTGCCACGGCCATGTAGGGCTGCGGACGGGCTCGGGGCGCTCGGAAGCCAAAGCTCAGCTTTTCTCCTCCAAGTTTATGGGAGGGAAAGCTCGGGTTGAAGAAACACCTGCGCGACAGCGAGCACCCGCTCAGCAGCAGGAGGGCAGGTGGGACGCGGTGCCGGGGAGCAGCACGGGGAGCAGCGGAGCCCGGCGGTGACCGGGGGCAGCCGTGGGTGCGGCGCCGAGGTGAGGGGCGAGCAGCAGGCAGCGCGGCCCCACTCACCCCCTGTCCCTCGGAAGAAAGCCTCCGGGGGCCGGGGCATGTCGCGGATCACCTCGTAGAGCGGCTCGAAGTAGCGGAACATCTCCTGCGTCGTCTCGTCCAGCGGCACCGTGTCGATGATCTGCGGACGGCGGACAGAGCTGCGGCGGAGCCCGGCGGGCGGCACCGGCCCCGAGCCCCGAGCCCCGAGCCCCGCTACCTTCTGGGCCACCTTCTTCATCTCGGCCACGTACGCGGCCATGGCCTCTTCCTTGCTCATCCTGCCCAGGCTGTGCCACGCGTCCCTGCGGAGAGACGGCGCTGAGCCGGGCCCGAGCCGACCCCGCAGTGCCCGAACCGGGGGAGGTTCCTCACCACTTGTACCGCCCGATGGGGTCCCAGAAGCCGGGCCGGGGACCCTGGCAGCGGCCCGCCGTCGCCTGCTTGTAGTAGCTGTAGAAGCGCAGCATCTCCTCGTAGGAAGGCCGGTACGAACCTAGCGCACCACAACGCCATCAGCACGGCCCGGGGAGGCCCCGGCCCCGCTCCCGGCCCGCACTCACCGCTCCGGGGCAGCCCCTGGATGACGCGCACGGCCGCCTGGAACTGATCCCCGCAGCCCGGCTCCGCCATGGCCCCGCTCCGCCGGCCCCGCTGCTCGGCTCTCCGTGAGGGGACGGCGCGCGGCCAATCAGCACGAGGCTTCCATCGGCGCCGCCGCGCTGCGCCCAATCAGCGCGGCTCTTGCGAAACGGGCCGCGCTGTCCCGCCTCCTCCGAGCCAATAGCGGCGCAGCGCGGGAGCCCCCTGCTGGAGGCGGGGCGCGCTGCAGCCAATGGGAGCGTGGGGAACGCGTTCTGTGGCGCCCCCTGCCGGCTGCGAGGGGGAACAGCGCGGGGCGGGGCGGGAGGGGACACTGCGGGGACAGCGCGGGGAGTGGGGACAGAGTATGGGGACAGGACATGGGGACAAGGAGTGGGGACAGAGTATGGGGACAGGACATGGGGACAAGGAGTGGGGACAGAGTA
>NC_034434.1:327687-331969 GCF_002078875.1 Numida meleagris | reverse complement strand
GGAGTGGGGACAGAGTATGGGGACAGGACATGGGGACAAGGAGTGGGGACAGAGTATGGGGACAGGACATGGGGACAAGGAGTGGGGACAGAGTATGGGGACAGGGATTTGGGGATAGGGATTTGGGGATAGGATATGGGGACAAGGAGTGGGGACAGTGTGGTGGGATAGGACATATATAATATAGGGACATGGTATGGGGACAGGGAGTGGAGACAGAAATGGACAGGGCATGGGGACAGGGTACAGGGACAGAGTACGGGGACAGGGCAGAATAAAGGGACGGGGCACGGGGATGGGCCAGTAGAGGGACAAGGCATTGGGGCAGGGGATGGGGACGGCATCAAGGGACAGTGCGCGGGGGCCACGTCTGGGGGGGAGGGGGATGGGGACAGCGCACGAGGACAACGCACCGGGACGCTGATGCGGGACACGGGGGCAGCGGGGAGCCGCGCTGGGCAGAACTCGCCGCGGGGCGGCACAGAGCTGCAGTGCGGGGCGGGCACACGGACCGTGCGCTGTAGAAGCGGGGCATCACCCCCCCCCCTCCCCGCGCTGCCATTGCATTCCTTCCCCGCGCGTCATCCCGCGGCGAGTAACGCGGGGGGGGCGGGAGGGGCTGTGTGCGCTCGCGCAGCGCTTTTTGTTCACCCCGAGACGGAGCGGGGTGCACAGGCGTGCACACACACACGCAGACACGTACACACACACGTACATGCACGCACACCCGTGCACACGGCTGCACGCACGTGTACATATATGTGCACGTGCACTCACGTCCCCCTCCCCCCGGTATAAATCTCCCAGCGCAACCAACTCCCTCACCCCCCCCGATGCAAAATCCCCACTGCAAACCCGAGCCCCGCCTCGGTGCCGGCTCCTCCCGGTTCCGCCCCCGCACGGCCCCGCACGGCTCCGGGAGCCCCGCGCGATGATCTGCGGGCGGAGGGCGCGGCCCCGCCCCGAGCGGCCCGGGGGGGTCTTGAAGAAGTTGGGTGAGTGCCGGAGCACCTTGGTCGGGGGTCCCCATGGTCGGGGGTCCTCGTGGTTGGGGGGTCCCAAAGGCTGGGGGAGTCCCCATGGTTGGGGGTCTCCATAGTCAGGAGTGTCCCCCATGCTCGGGGTCCCCACGGTTGGGGGTCCATGTGGTTGGGGGGTTCAGTGGTTGGGGGCTTCCCCGTGGTCAGAGCTCCCTGTGGTTGGGGGTCATCATGGCCAAGGGAGTCCCTGTGGGTTGGGGGTCCAATGATTGGTGGTCTCTGTGCTTGGAGTCCTCTGTGGTTTGGGGGTCTCCATGGTCAGGGGGGGTCACCCAGGGTCACCCATTGTTGGGATCCCCATAGTTGGGGATCCACCTGGTTGGGGGGATTCCCCATGGTCAGGGGTCTCCATGGTTGGGATCCAGTGGTTGGGGGTCATCATGATAAGGGTCCTCATGGTTATGAGGGTCCCCATGGTCAGCGGACCCCATGGTTGGGGGTCCAGTGGTCGGGGATTCCCATGGACGTAGTTTCCCCATGGTCTCAGGGATCCCTATGGTTTTGGGTCTAATGGTTGGGGGTCCCCATGGCTGGAGTTTCCCTATGGGCGGGGGTCCCCTTGGTCAGAGGTCACCATAGTTGGAGTTTCTGTGCGGTTGGAGTTCCCTGTGGCCAGGGGGATCCCCATGGTCGGGGTCTCCATGGTGGTGAGTTCCCATATTTGGAAGTCTCCATGGTCAGGGATCCCTGTGGCTGGAGTTCCCCATGATAGAGGGTCCCCATGGTTGGGGGTCCAGTGTTTGGGAGTTCCCCATAGTTGGGGGTCCACATGGTCAGTAGACTCCATGGCTGGGAACAGCCATATCTCCCCCCAGGAGCGGTGCTTGGCCTGTTGCTGGGGCTGTTCTGAAGGAGTGGTTCCAAAAAATAAATAGAAAGGAGGAAATAATTTCATGGAGAATGGACGGAAATGTCCCGTCAGACTGGGTGTGGGATCACCGCCAGCCTGGGACAGGGCTGGGGCTGGGGAGGGCGGGTGGCAGCCCTGCTCCTGGTGCTCCCACACTGGATTGCAGTGGCTATGCTGGCATTGCACAGCCCTGGCCGAGAGCTCTGCAGTGTGAGCACAGCTCTGTGTCCACTGCCAGGCTGTGTCCCATCCCTCCTGGCTGCAGTGTGAGAGGAGCTGATGGCAGTGGCTTGTCCCATCCCATCCCATCCCATCCTGTCATGTATGTCCCATCCTGTCTGTCCCTTCCCCCTACTCCTCTCTCTTCTTACCTGAACTTGTCCCATCATGTCCTACCTGTGCTGTCACATCTCATTATGTGTGTTCCATCCCATCTCAAACCATTGTCCTATCCCATCCCATCCCATGTTGTCCTGTCCACTCCTGTCTTGTCTCATCAGTCCCATCCCATCCCATGTCTATCCTGTCCCATGTCATCCTGTCCTGTCTGTACCATCTCATCGCGTCTGTCCCAACACCACTCCACCCCATCCCATCCCGTCTGTCCTGTCCCATCCTGTCTGTCCCATCCCATGTCACCCTGTCCTGTCTGTCCCATCCCATCGTGTCTCTCCTGTCCCATCAGACCCATGCTATCGTGTCTGTCCTGTCCTGTCCCATCCCATTACATCATGTCTGTTCCATCCTATCCCATCACGTTTCTCATCCCATCCCCACCCCACCCCATCCTGTCTGTCCCATCCCACGTCATCCTGTCCTGTCCTACCCCCCTGCAGGGCTGTCGGAGGACGAGGACCTCCAGGTGATGCTGCAGGGTTCACTGCTGCGCAAGGTGACGTCGCGGCGGGTGAAGGAGCGGCTGTACCGCCTGCAGGAGGACGCGCTCACCGTAGGGTCCGAGCGGCGCTTCGGGCGCGTGCCGTTCAAACACAGCTGTGAGTGCTGGTGCTGGGCCCGTGCCATGGGGCTGGGGACACGGATGTGGGTCCGGCATGGCCCCCAGGATGGCCAGGTGGGCTAGCAGGGCACAGACACAGATCCCGTGTGGGACCCAGGCCCCAACCGGGGACCCCACTTGGTGGTGCCCTGTGGTCCCCGTCCCAAAACATGCTCTACCCCCAGCCATGGAGCTGTGCCTCCCAGTGCATCCCATTGCATCCAATTTTATCCCATTGCCTTCAGTGCAGCCAGTGCACCCACTGTATCCCACTGCCTCCCATTGCCTCCCAGTGAATCCCACTGCCTCCCATTGCCTCCCAGCGAATCCCACTGCATCCCATTGCCTCCCAGCGAATCCCACTGCATCCCAGTGCCTCCCAGCATATCCCATTGCATCCCATTCCCTCCCAATGCATCCCATTGCATCCCATTCCCTCCCAATGCATCCCATTGCATCCCATTCCCTCCCAATGCATCCCATTGCTTCCCAGTGCCTCCCAGTGAATCCCATTGCATCCCTGCATATCCCAGGATATTCCACTGCATCCCATCACATCCCATCGCATCCCATCGCATCCCAGTGCCTCCCAGCATATCCCATTACATCCCAGTGGGTCCCATTGCATTCCAGTACATCCTATTGCTTCCCAGGTACTCCCAGCATATCCCATTGCATCCTGTTGCCTCCCTGTGAATCCCATTGCATCCCAGTGTATCCCATTGCATCGCATTTCATCCCAGCTTATCCCACTGCATTCTAGTGAATACCATTTCATCCCAGTGGGTCCCAGTGCATACCACTGCATCCCATTCCCTCCCAGAGCATCCCATTGCATCCCAATGCCTCCCAACATATCCCATTGCTTCCCTGTGCCTGCCAGTGAATCCCATTGCCTCACAATTTATCCCATTGCACCCCAGTGCCTTCCAGCATATCCCATTACATCCCAGTGTGTCCCTTTGCATTCCAGTACCTCCCAGTACATACCACTGCGTCCTATTGCTTCCCAGTGCCTCCCAGCATATCCCATTGCATCCCAGTGCCTCCCAGCATATCCCAGAGTATCCCAGTGTGTCCCATTGCATCCCATTGCATCCCTGCATATCCCACTGCATCCCAGTGCCTCCCAGTGTATCCCAGTGTGTCCCATTGCATCCCACTGCATCCCACTGCATCCCACTGCATCCCACTGCATCCCATTGCATCCCATTGCATCCCAAGTGGGTCCCATTGCATCCCAGTGTATCCCAGCATATCCCAGTGAGTCCCAATGTATCCTATTGTATCCCAGTGCCTACCAATGTACCCCATTGCATCCCAGTGTATCCGAGTGTTTCCCATTACATCCCATTACTTCCCAGTTCCTCCCAGCATATCCCATTACATCCCATT
>NC_034434.1:286533-322257 GCF_002078875.1 Numida meleagris | reverse complement strand
AGTGTTTCCCATTACATCCCATTACTTCCCAGTTCCTCCCAGCATATCCCATTACATCCCATTGCTTCCCAGTGCCTCCCAGTGTATCCTAGTGTGTCCTATTGCACCCCAGAGTGCCCCACTGCATCCCAGTGAATCCCGTTGCATCCCGTTGCATCCCATTGCATCCCAGTGTATCCCAGTGTTTCCTATTGCATCCCATTGCATCCCAGTGTATCCCACTGCATCCCAGTGAATCCCATTGCATCCCAGTGGGTCCCTTTGCCTCCCATTGCATCCCAGAGTATCCCAGTGCCTCCCGCTGAGTCCGAGCATATCCCATTACATCCCAGTGTATCCCATTGCATCCCAGTGCCTCCCAAGGTACCCCATTGCATCCCAGTGTATCCCAATGTATCCCATTGCTTCCCAGTGCCTCCCAGTGTATCCCAATGTTTCCTATTGCATCCCATTGCATCCCAGTGTATCCCACTGCATCCCAGTGAATCCCATTGCATCCCAGTTTATCCCATTGCATCCCAGTGAATCCCAGTGAATCCCATTGCATCCCATTGCATCCCAGTGTATCCCATTGCATCCCAGTGAATCCCATTACATCCCAGTGTTTCCCTTTGCATCCCATTGCATCCCAGTGTATCCCGCTGCATCCCAGTGAGTCCCATTGCATCCCATTGCTTCCCAGAGCCTCCCTGTGTATCCTAGTGTGTCCTATTGCATCCCAGAGTATCTCACTGCATCCCAGTGCATCCCATTGCGTCCCATTGCATCCCAGTGTATCCCACTGCATCCCAGTGAATCCCATTGCATTCCATTGCATCCCAGTGAATCCCATTGCATCCCATTGTATCCCACTTCCTCCCACTGAGTCCGAGCATATCCCATTGCATCCCAATTTATCCCACTTCCTCCCACTGAGTCCGAGCATATCCCATTACATCCCAGTGAATCCCATTGCATCCCAGTGCCTCCCAATGTACCCCATTGCATCCCAGTGTATCTGAGTGTTTCCCATTACATCCCATTACTTCCCAGACCCTCCCAGTGTATCCCAAGGTATCCCATAGTATCCCAGTGCCTCCCAGCATTACCCATTACATCCCAGTGTATCCCAATGTATCCCATTGCATCCCAGTGAATCCCATTACATCCCAGTGTATCCCAATGTATCCCATTGCATCCCAGTGTTTCCCATTAGCATCCCATTGCATCCCAGCGTATCCCACTGCATCCCAGTGAGTCCGAGCTTATCCCATTACATCCCAGTTTTTCCTGTTGCATCCCACTGCCTCCCAGCATATCCCAGTGCCTCCCAGAGTATCCTATTGCATCCCAGTGCCTCCCAATGTATCCCATTGCTTCCCAGTATATCCCAGTGTTTCCCATTGCATCCCATTGCTTCCCAGTATGTCCCAGTGTTTCCCATTCTATCCCATTTAATCCCATCATATCCCATTGCCTTCCAGCATATCCCATTCTATCCCATTGAATCCCATCGTATCCCAGTGCCACTCAGTGAGTCCCACTGCATCCCTGTGTATACGAGTGTGTCCAGTTGCCTCCCATTGCATCCCAGTGTGTCCCATCACATCCCATTACTTCCCAGTGCCTCCCAGCATATCCCAGTGTATCCCAATGTATCCCATTTCTTCCTAGTTTCTCCCATTGCATCCCATTGCCTCCCAGTGAATCCCATAGCATCCCAGCATATCCCACTGCATCCCTCTGCATCCATTACATCTTGTAACATCCCAGTATATCCCGTTGCATCACAATGCCTCCCTGTATATCTCCTTTTATCCCAGTTCCTCCCATTCCATCCCATTGCATCCCAGTGCCTCCTAGTGTGTCCCCTTGCATCCCGGTGTATCCACTTACATCCCACTATATCCCATTGCCTCCCAGTGCCTCTCTGTCTTGCCTGGGATTCATGGCTTTAGTGCAGCCCATGGGGACGTGGTGGCTGTGGTGGCCCCATGGGGTGCTCACTGGGGACCGTCCCCCTTTGTCCCCGCAGTCTCCGTTGTGCACATCGCGGCCGTGCGCCGGGGCCACCAGTCGGAGGGGCTGCGCCGGTACGGCCGTGCCATCCCCGAGCGGCTCTGCTTCACCATCGCCTTCGAGGGCGGGCGCAGAAACCTGGACCTGGGGGCACGGGACGAGGAGGTGGCACTGCGCTGGGTGCGGGGGCTCCGCACGCTGCGGGGGCGGCTGCGGGGCATGAACCAGCGGGAGAGGCTCGAGCAGTATCCTACGGGGCCACTGGGGGGTCCTGGCACATTGTGGGGGCATCTTGGGGACGTGCTGGGGACAGCCTGAGGACAGCTTGGGGACATCTTGAGGACAACCTGGCTGTATCTTGGGAACATGTTGGGTTCACCTTAGGGACAGTTTAAGGACATCTTGGGGATACCTTGGGGACAGCTTGGGGACAGTTCGGGGACAGTCACGGTGCTTTCCTTAGCACTGCACAGCTGGATCCATGGCATGCTGCAGCGTGCCGATAAGGACAAGGACAATAGGATGTGCTTCCAGGAGGTGCAGAGCATGCTGAGCATGGCCAACATCCAGATGGACAACGCCTATGCCCACCAGCTCTTCAAGGTACCCTCTGTCACCTGGTGTCCCTGTCTGGCACCACCCGGCCTAATCCAGGGGACAGGGGGCTGGGAGCAATGACAGAGGGGACACGACCCATGTAGCCCCATAACCCTAGGAATAGAGGCTGGGGACAATGACAGAGGTGACATGACCTACACAGCCCTATAACCCAGGGGATGGAGAGCTGGAGGCAGTGACGGAGGGATATGACCCATGCAGCTCCAAGGTGACCCATGTGGTCCCAATATGAGGGACATTGGGATGGGGACAGAAAATCTCCACATCTTTGGTTGCCACCATGCCATGTTGCTGGTGGCTGAGAAGAATGGAAGACACCCAGTGGGACTTGCAAATTCCCTGGGTGCCCCTGTGTAGCTGAGACCCCCAAACACATCCCAGCCCAGATGGGTCCCTTGGGGTGAGGGCCAATGGCTGATGTCCCAGTAGGAATGTGACCGCTCTGGTGATGGGCGGTTGGAGGACCGGGAGCTGGAGGATTTCTGCCGGCGGCTGCTGCGGCGCCCGGAGCTGGAGGAGCTCTTTGGGCGCTATTCGGGTGAGGACTGCGTGTTGTCGACCGAGGAGCTGCGGGATTTCCTGCAGGACCAGGGCGAGGAGAGCACCCTACACCAGGCCCGTGCCATCATCCGTGCCCATGAGCTCAATGAGAAGGGTAGGGATGGGGATGTCTCCACTGGAAGGTGGGTGGCTGCAGAGCAGAATGGTTGCCCTGGAGACGTGGTGGCCACGAGGTGGACATGAGGTTTTCCAGGGCTGCGAAGAGTGTCCCTTTGTCCCTTTGTCCCCCTCACCCTTCCATGGCAGTGGCCTTGCCCCATCTTGGTCATGGACATGAAGGTTGGGATGGACACCGAGGGACCTCCATGTGGCCTAGCGCCATCCCAAGGGTGAATGTGACACTGCCATGGGGCAGCAGGTTGGGAGCAGTCACCTCCATGTCCCTGACACCAGCAGGATGTGGGAAATACACCCAGGGACCTCCATGTGCCTTGTGTGCCATAGTGCCAACTCAAGGGTGAATGTGGCACTGCTGGGGGACAGCAGGGGGAGATGGGACACCAAGGGAACATTTGTGCCTTGGTGCACTGTTAAGCGGGGGGCATTGGGGTGGCGACAGAGGACCTCCACGTCTTGTGGGTGCCACCATGCCACATCCATGATGGTCAAGGCAGTGAAGGGATGGAAGATGCCCAGTGGGACTTTCATGTCCTCTGGGTGCCACAGTGCCTGGGGTGAGCATAGCACCGCCAGGGGACATCCATATGGGGGCAACTCATGGGGTGCCACCTCTGCCACATCCCCCAGCCCGGCAGCAGGACCTGATGACGCTGGATGGCTTCACGATGTACCTCCTGTCAGCCGCTGGTGACATCCTCAACCAGGAGCACACCCAGGTGCACCAGGACATGAGCCAACCCCTGTGCCACTACTTCATCTCCTCGTCCCATAACACCTACCTGACCCGCAACCAGATTGGTGGCACCAGCAGCACCGAAGCCTACGTCAGGTGGGTGCCATGAGGTGGCTGTGGTCATGGCGGGGTGGCCTGGGTGACACAAGGTCTCATCCAGAGGTGGTGGACTGGGTGACAAGGGGATGCACTGGATGACATGGGTGACACAGGGACTCACCTGTTAGTGGTGGCCCGGTTGACATGGGGACTCACTGGTGATGTGGGTGACGTGAAGTGACATAGGGACTCATCTTGTGATGTAGGGCACTGATGATGGGATGCCGTTGCGTGGAGCTGGACTGCTGGGAGGGTCCTGATGGGGAACCCGTCATCTGCCATGGCCATACATTCACCTCCAGAATTCTCTTCTGTGATGTCATTGAAGCCATCCGTGATTACGCCTTCAAGGTGAGGCTGGTGCCAACAGCCCTGGGTTGGGCATTGGTTGCTGGTGCTCAGTGCTGCCCACCCCCATCCTCATCCCCTAGCGATCACCGTACCCCATCATCCTCTCGCTGGAAAACCACTGTGGGGTGGAGCAGCAGGCTACCATGGCGCAGCACATGAAGGCCATCCTTGGGGACATGCTGCTGACACAGCCCCTGGAAGGACAGGACCCCAATGTCCTCCCATCCCCAGAGGTAAGGCCATCTGTTGTGGTGTCCCCATGTCCCCCAGCAGCCCTGAGCTCGGCCCTTCCTCCTGCAGCAGCTGAAGGGGAAGGTCCTGGTGAAGAGCAAGAAGCTGCCAGAGCCACAGCGTGAGTCCTGCGGTGTCACCTCCATCCTGGATGAAGAGGAGGTGGAGGAAGAGGACAGGCTGCAGGTTGTCAATTTCTGGGGTCTCCATCACCTTGGAGTCTAATTTCTTGGGTTGTCCATCACCTTGGAGTCTCTAACTTCTTGGGTTGTCTATTGCTTTGGGTTGTCCGTTGCTTTGGAGTATCTAACATCTTGGGTTGTGCGTTGCTTTGGGTTGTCCATTGCTTTGGGGTCTCCATCACTTTGGGGTGGCTCCGCAGGCCAAGGATGCATCACACGTGGCCCCGGAGCTGTCAGCCATGGTGGTGTACTGCCAGGCCACCCGTTTCCCCGGCCTGGCCCAGGCCCTGCAGCACCCCCGGCCCTATGAGATATCCTCCTTCAGCGAGAGGAAGGCCCGGAAGCTCATCAAGGAGGCGGGTGAGGGCAGTGGGATGAGGATGGGGTTGGGGATGGGGTTGGGGACGGGGTTGGGGACAGGGATGGGGACAGAGCTGCTCTGGCCTCTCCAGGATGCAGGTTGTGGTTCTGGGTCGCTGAGGTGGCCCATGGCTTGGGTTGGGGCATTGGCACAGGATGTTCAGGACTGGTGGGAATGGGGGCTCTGGTGGAAAGATCAACATTTGGGATATGGCGTTTGGGTGCAGTGTGTGTGTTTGGGATCAGGTCTGGGGTTGGGATTCACGTTCAGGTTTTGGGGTCCATTGGGATCCAGGCTCAGGGTAAGAATCTGAAGCTTGGGGTCAGGTTTTGGGGTCAGGCTTTGAGGTCCGGGGCACCCATGTGTGCTGTGGCCCCCATCCCACCCCACCCCACCCAACTGCCCCACTCAGGCCCTGCGTTCACGCACTACACCGCCCGGCAGCTGAGCCGCGTCTACCCTTTGGGATTGAAGATGACCTCTTCCAACTACAACCCCCAGGAGATGTGGAATGCTGGCTGCCAGCTGGGTGAGCCCCCCGCCCCATACGTCCCTTGAAACCCAGCACCCACCCTGATGGCCCCATCTCTGTCCCTGCAGTGGCCCTCAACTTCCAGACGCCAGGCTACGAGATGGACCTGAACGCCGGGCGCTTCCTGGGCAATGGGAGCTGTGGTTACGCACTGAAGCCCCAATTCCTGCGCAGCCCCCATGGCTCCAGCCCCTGCCCCCTCGTGCTGCACATAAGGGTGAGGGTCCCCTACTCCTGCCACCTGCATCCCATATGGATGACACCAACCCCATACCCAGCTGCGTGCCACCTGCCACCCCTTCCCGTGAGGACCCTGCAGTGCCACCCTGTGCCCCCCTCTTTCCCCAGGTCATCACAGCACAGCAGCTGCCAAAGCTGAACCGGGAGAAGCTCAGCTCCATCGTGGACCCCTTTGTTAGAGTGGAGATCTATGGGGTGACGGCGGACTGCAGCAAGCAGCAAACGGCCTACAGGAGCAACAACGGTGATCCCATCATGGTCCCCATTCCTCCCAGTACATCTCAAGCCAGACCCATTATGGTCACCATCCCACCCAGTATATCTCAGCTGGTCCCATGATGGTTCCCATTTCTTTTAATATACCCCAGCCTGGTCCCACCTTTTCCTCCAGTATATCCCAGTGCCATCCTGTTCCACCTGGTACATCTCAACTGGTCTCATTATGGTCCCCATTCCTCCCAGTACATCTCAACCTGCTCCCATTATGGTCACCATCCCACTCAGTACTTCTCAACCTGGTCCCATTTTGATCCCCATTCCTCCCAGTACATCTCAACCTGCTTCCTTAACAGTGCCCATCCCACCCAGTACATCTCAGCCTGCTCCCAGTATACCCCAGTCCCTGGGCAGTGACCACCCTGACGCACTCCCATAGGCTTCAACCCACGCTGGGAGGAGACGCTCACCTTCCAGCTGCAGGTCCCCGAGCTGGCGTTGGTGCGCTTCGTGGTGGAGGACCACGACAGCACCTCCTGCAACGACTTCGTGGGGCAGTTCACGCTGCCACTGGGCAGCATGCGGGAAGGTGGGTGACCCGCTACCGGGGGAGGGGACAACCCTGTGTGTCCAACTCAGCATCCACTCTGTCCCCAGGGTACCGCCACATCCACCTGCTCTCCAAGGACGGTGCGTCCCTGTCCCCTGCCACACTCTTTGTGCACATCAAATGCAAACGCCCATGATGCCCCCATGGGCAACGTGCTCCTCCATGGCGCTGGGGACACCCTGCAGGGACAGGATGGGGACACCGCTCGCCAGCCAGGGTGACAGCAGGGATGCCTGGGGTCCCCAGTGGGGTAGGGGACCCTGTCTGTGTCCCATTTGCTGTCACTCACACCCCACTTTTCCCCTCCGCCTGAGACCAGGATTTGGGGACATGGTGACAACCGGGACAGGGTGGCTCAGCCACCACATTCCCAGTGCATCTGCAGGGACGTGATGGTGACAGCAGCTTCACCAGCTCCATCCCAACTCCTTTGGGCTGCAGGGATGGTGCCTGCCCCAATGTCCCCAAGGGGACACTGCCACTGCAGCCGTGGCGCTGACCCTCCGTGTGGTTTGATGCTCGAGAACCGCTGACAGTCAGAGATTGGTACCCAGTGCCCAGCAGGTCGAATAAAGGTTTATTGAACAGCCCGCCCCGCGTTCCCGTCACCTGCTGTCACCTGCGGGGGGGGTGGCTTTGGGGACAAAGGGAGGAGATGCAGGGGGAAATGGCCGAGCCCCCTTTTCTGACGCTCTCCCCAGTTCTGGGGGCTTGTTGGAGCCTGGTTCACCCCACTGTCCCACAGCCCCAGGAAGTCCCACGTGCTCCCGGCTCTGTACTCGTGGCTGATGTCCCCGTCACCACTGTGGGGAGGCCCTTGGCTCTGTGGGGCACAGGAGGGGACACGGAGCTGCTTGCATAGTAGGGGAACAGGGACACTGGGAGTGCATAGACGGGCACGTGCAGCTTTGGAAACCTTTGGCGTGGAGATCGAGAGCGAAGGAGCCTTGGAAACAGATGTCTTCATGGGAAAAAGGGTTCCGTGGAAGAATCCGATCCTGATCCCGAGCCTGTGCAGGAGGCACTGGGGCAGTGGGAGACGCCGAGCCCCCAGGAAGGCTGATGGCACGTTGTAGGGCATGCAGGCTGGACGTGGATGGTGTGGAGAGAAAAGCATCCGAGCGCAGCGTGCCGAGGTGGCATGGGGTGGCAGATGAGGATGCGCTCCGAGCTGGGTCCTCCGCGTCTTCGCCCCGGTGAGCAATGAAGGTTTGAGTCTCTGAGGCTGGGGAGGAGAAGGGACAAGGCATTGCTTGCACAAATAGCCCTTAAAATTAAACATCGAGGTGCTCCCAAGCAGGGAGGGATGGCACCAAGGAGCAGGTGGTGGCCTTCAGCAGCTGAATGCACTCGTGCCAGTTTGGAACAGGAAAGATTTAAAATATATATAATATATACTTTTATTATTCACCCGTTAACTCCATTATATGCCAATCATGAGCTAGTTTCAGCAGTTACATTCCCTTGATCATGTCTTTAGGAGGATGCAATTAAATCAAAACAAAGGAGAGCACTGCCAGTGCCTGGGGACGCAGTTGGTGACATCAGTCGGGGCTGGCGGGGCTCATTTCCATGTGGGGTCACTTGCAGCCGGGCCAGGCTCCTCGGTGACACCGTGCCATCCTCACAGGGTGACTTACTGCAACACCAGTCCAACCTGGGGAACAAAGAGACGTGGGTCACAAGCGACAAGTGACTGCTACCCCAAACACAGCCTGGATGGATGGAACTCTCTCCCCATTGCTGCTGGAAGGGCTCCAGCCCCAAAGCCGTCAGCTCTCCCGGTGAGGAGCTGCTCAAGCAGCCCTGCAGAGCCCTCTGGGTGCTCAGTGATGGAGCAAAGCTGCGCTGAGGAGTGTGGACTCGTACCCCGTGGGCACTGCGTGACTCAGATCAGCCCGGACATCACAGTTGGAGGAGGTGGCAGAAATCCCTAATTCCACACCTGCCAGACCTCACACCTCTAACGAGCTGTCTGCAGGCTCTCCTGCTTTCGGGATGGCAGAGATCCTAACGACTGCCAGAAATATTAATGAGCTGTTGCGATGCCATGCGGACAGGCTGCAGGAGCACGGTGCTGTGCGGCGGGAAGGCTCCTGGCTCTCCAGGGCTGCTCCCTCTATGGTCCCCATCCCATCCAGGACTCCCAGTGAGCTGGATGGATGCTGAGCCACAACACTGTGGGACGGAGCAGTTCTGCTCCCTCCAGAGGGGCTCTTGTTGGTATTGTCCCACCATAGCGTCCCACACCGGGCTGACACATAGCCCATAGTGCTGCACGGTGGCATCCAAGACATGGAGAAGGGACTGCTGTGCTCTCTGGTGTGTATCTGCCAGCCCACAACCTCCTCTCAGCCATAATTCCCCACCCCTGGAGCCCGTCCCGCACGCCCTCTGGGCTGGAGGACCCCACTCACCTTCTCTGGTGCCATGCTAGGACATTTCCAATTGTACAGGTAATACTGCAGGTTCCCGTCCCCAATCCCAAACTTCAGCTTCTCCAGGAAGGTTTTGTTTTCCATGAGATCCAGTGCATTGAAGACGTCAAATCCTTTCTGTACGAGCAAAACACAAAGCCATCAGCTTATGTGCTGGGCAGCTCTCCTGTGTGTGTGTGTGTGCTTCCTGACCCCTCTCTGGCCCTCTGCACCCCCAAAAATGAGGATGATGAAGCTCCAAGCCGCCCGGCCCCGCTGTGCTCACCGACTTGGCGAGGATGAGAGCATCGCTCATGAGGTCGATGAGAGGCGTTTTGGTGTGGACGTTGTAGAAGGAATAAGCAGCTTTCAGGCTCTTGTGGGTCGGGTGGTTCATGATGGTGGAGGGCAGCGTGTAGAAGCTCAGGAAGTCTGTCACCTCCCCTGGGGCGCTCTGAAAGGCAAAAGTGTGACACCGCAGCGTGTCAGAGCTGGGTTAAATCCTGCCCAGAGCCTTTAAACTGTAGAATGGGAGCACTGATCTGTCCTCTTCTCTGCTCTCAGACCACCCAGCTCTTTCCTGGAGGTAAAACTCTAAATTTCCACACGGGGTTTTCTGTTGCAGGCTGTCGTACGTGTCATATGCATGGGTTTGAAGTTGTGGCATTGGACTGGACCCTATATGCATCACTCTGTTCCTGCCTCCTCTACAAATGCTCTTTTAGTTTCCCTGCCATAAAAACGTGGAGATGTGGTGCTTGGGGACATGGTTTATGGGTATGGTGGGGATGGGCTGGGACTCGGTGATCCCAGAGGTCTTTTCCAACCTCACTGGTGCTAAAGTGGGCATAGTGGGGATGGGTTGGGGTTGGATTTGGTGATCTTGGAGGTCTTCTCCAACCTTAATGATTCTACGATTCTAAGGGCTCCTTGCGAGCTGGGGCAGCCCCCACATGGGAAGCAGCACCCTGCAGCAGCTCACACCAAGAGGATCCCAAGAAAACAGCCCGGCCTCATTCCTCCCCCTCACCTCTACCACGAAGGTGTCGATGATGTTCTCCTGAGGTAGGAACCAGTGCTCCACCTCCTCTCGGCTCATGATGGGCGTCAGGTGGAAATGCTTCAGGTACTCGGTCAGGAGCTTGTGGACTGCAGGGATGTCTTTGTGCTCCATTGGCCGCAAGCCGGGGGTCTTGGGGGTCTGCAAAAAGCAAGAAGAGCCTTTGCACCACTTACAGGGCAGCCTTGTCCCCAGAGGACTGCCTTCACTCCTCAGATGCCTCTGAGCTGAGACGTGGGTCTGAGTTTCTGCTCAAAAAGCAGCCGCTATAGAAAAGCAGCCTTCTCCAAACGAAACAAGCAGCTCCCATTGCCAGAAGGAAACAAACAAGGTCAGGGCAGGTGGTGGCAATCTGAATGCTTTGTTTTCCTCCTCTATCCAGATGGGGAAGTTCCCCAGCAGGACAACGGCGGCGACAGAACCCATCAGTGTGAGTGAGGAATGAGGGACTGACTCAACTCAAGGTCACTCCGAGGCTGTGTTTGGACAGATGAAGGCTGTCATATCTGCATTCCTGTTCTACCAGGAGGACGGGATATGTGTCACCGTGAAACAAAAGATCACAGGGCTCCTCTTGCGAGGATTCGCCCTTAAAATGCAGGTACCCGGGTAAAATAAGCAATGATTAAATAAGACCTAACGGCTTGATAAAGCCATTTACTACATAAACCAATGCCAGTTCTCCATGCAGAGGATTCGGCCTCAGCTGAGGACTATGTGTACCCAACTCCCAGCTCACCCACCTCGGGCAACCGGTAAAGCTTCATGGTGCGTTGCATAGTCATGTTCCTGCTCAGGTGGGAGAATTTGACCTCGATGAGTTTCCGAGGATTCAGGGAGCGGTGCCAGTACCTGCACAAACACATCTGCTGGGGGAGACTGTTTGTGGACAGCAGGAAGGAGCATACGGTTCTCAAAGCTGCCATGAGAGGGCAAGCGAGAACATTGCAAAGGGGACAGCCAGGAGCTCCAGGAGAGAAAAACAGGAGCGTGTGCTGCAGAGCCTCTTGCCTTGTGATAAAGGAGCAGCTTAAGCAAAGCTGCTGGGATAAACCCTGAAGGACACTGCAGGGAGGAGAAACTCGGGCTAGGGTTGATGTGTGCTGCCCCAGGGAGTCTGACACCGATAAGTGCAGCCCTTCCCATCCTCTGCAGCACTGCAAGGGGCGGTCTGCAGAGCTTTTCACCGGTCCTAAATCTTTTCAGAGAACTGGAGCTCACCTGCATGTCCCCACAGGCTTTGGCAGCACCACTCCTGCTGTGTAAACAGCCTGAAAGATCCCCTCCAGGTGAACCCGCCGCGTGATCTCGCGGATCAGGACCGGAGCCACTCGTTTCGAGCGCAGCTTTTTGTGGACACACAGGAAGTTTATCTCCACCATCTTCTTCTCTCTGGGGAAAGAAACAATGCAGAGCGTGAGACCCAGGAGTGCTGACCGGGGTCCAGTGCCCTGAGCAATTTAATTCCAGCTCCCCTGAGACACAGAGAAGTCAAAGTCCCATGGAAGGCCAAGGGGCAAGGTCTGGCTTTGGAGAGCTCTCCTCGAAGCCATTACACAAGGCTTTCTTAGGAAATATAGTCTCCAACCAGCCCTGGAGGATTTCTGTAGGGCAGAGCTCTACGCTGACCTCACTCATGGTGAAAACAGCCTTCAGGGCTGTTACCTACATGGCATCCTTGCACAGAACCTTGCAGCCCATCCTAAATATCTCCCACCTTGTCCTCCAAGCAGCCAAGCACCTCCAGACCTGAAGGGCATAGACCTGGAATGCCATCAAGGGACAGGATGAGAAACTCATCCAAGCAGCACTTACGTTTCATAGATGTGGATGGTGGCAGGAATCGCACTGATAAACCCAACCAGCTTCTTGCTGGAGACCACTCTGACACCGCAGTGCCACTGGGGCAGCCAGCCTGGGGGACGCAGCGCCCTGGAGGAGAGACACACGCCGGTGGTCACAGCACACCCGAGGTCCTACATGCACCTCCTGCTGCCTCCCGCCTCCCTGGGACACACCAAAACCTGCTCTGGGTCACGGAGACACCCAGGCAGGAGGACAAGAGGCCACTAAGCCTTTGCTGGGAGGCATTCCTGCACCTTCTGGCCATGGCCACCAGTGACACAGAAGGAAATCAGCATTCCTTGATTCATGAACGTCCCAAGGAAACAGCAGCTCAGCTGTAACAGGTCTCTAAGTACTATTGCTGGCAGCATTACTTGGCAGTCACCTTCATCCTGCAGCTCTGGGTCACTGGGAAGCAGCTGCAGTGCTATGGCCGGAGTTCAGCCCGCAGCATCCTGCACCCTCTGCTCTGCCACTCACCACAGCAGGAACTCAGGAGAGTAGTCGAAGCGGAACATGTTGTCATCATCTTCCACATAGTTCTCGTTCAGCAGCGTGTACAGCTCCTTCAGCTAAAGGAGAGATCGAGCAGGTCAAGCGAGTTATTCAGCCACCACCGTTCAACTGCTGAAGCCAGCAGCCCTGAACCAGGACCCAGAACACTTCTGGTGTGGCTTCAGCACCCCAAAATCACTTCCAGCCGTCCAAGCACTGAACCATCCAATGGGGACTCACACACAGAGCTGCCTCTACTCACCACGCCTCTGTCCCCAAGGTCCAGCGCGTCCCAGGTGAAGCCCTGGGGCAAAGTGTATGGCTCCTGGCGGATGTTATCCTTGTCTGGTTCAACGGGGCCGTGGGTGTTCACCACTTCTCCTGCCAAACAGAAGAGGGAGCTATGAAAGTTATCTTCATCTCCGCAGCACCTTGTCTGACCATCCCCGTGGCACCCTGTCTGAGCTCTCTGCAGAGCAGCACCTCAGCTTTCAGCCAGGCAAAGCAGCCACAGCAGCGTGGCTGCCAAGAGAAGCCCCCCCACTGATGAGCAACTGCCTTCAAATGGCATTGAAAAAGTTTCCAAGGAATGAGGAGGCAAACAAAGCCCAGAGCAAGAACTGCACCCATCACACCTCCGCTTCTGGAAGTGCAGACCCATGGCAGCACCCTCTGCTTTGAACTGAGATCTGAAATCTGGCCCCCAAATCCTACAGCCGTTTGCTAACAGACCCTAGACAGCCCCGTGTATGTAACACTGCGTGCCTAAAACACCGAGATGGACAGTGGGGCTGTCAGCCCGAGCACAGTCAGCAGTTTGGTGTTCTGTGGCTGTTTGGTGCCTCTCCTTCCCCACCCCTTTCACAAAGTACCTCCCACCCAACAGGGCTTACAAGCTCAGAAGTGATGTTTGCCACGTCAGGATCCTCTGGTGAAAGGGGCAAACACAAACCAGGCTTTGCTGCCTCGGTAACCCTGTGCCTGCGGTATCCCACAGTGATTTCCCAGCACCAGCACAAAGAGGGACCAAAGCTGGGTATCACTTCCAGCAAACAGCCCTTTGAGACCAAACAAAGCCTCGGACGGGTGCTGACAGTGTGAAAAGGGAATCAAATGTGGTGTTTGCAGCAAGAGGGGCTGGGAACTGCCTCATGAAGGTCATGCAGGCAATCTGCAGCCTCAAAAACTTCAGATAAACCTACATACTATGCTCCCAGCTTTGAGGGCTTCTTGGGACAGCCCGGGGGCAACGGGGCACGTACCAAGCTTGGGCACCGGCTGCGTGTCCCAGAACTGGTAGCTGCGCTTGCTGGCTTCCTCCATGGTTTTGGCAGGGCCCTGACCTACAGAGAAGAGCTCGATGGCTTTCTGAATCTCCTGGATCCTCTCAGCGGGCAAAGAGTTGACCTGAAGGCAAAAAAAAAAGCACAAAATGAGGATTCTGAGCTTGTAGGTCTGTTTTTCAGTTCCTTGTGAGGAGTGCTGGGGGGTACCAATAGAGTAGGGACAAACCCTGCATGCCCCATGCTCCTTCCAAAGGTTCTGGCTGCTAGTCCAGGGCAAAGCCAAGAGGGGTAGACAGCCCCTGCTGCTGTTCTTATGTTAATTAAGCAAAAATCAACACCAGGGAATGTTGTCCAAGAGTAGGAAAATGGGTTTGTTGTGCTGGCAGCCGGGCTCGGTGGCACAGAGCGGCCGTTCCCTGCCATCCCTGCTCTGATTTCGGGAAGAGCAGCAGAGAGGCGCCAGTCTGAGCCTTTCAGTGGAGCTGGCTTTGATACCCAGCAACGGGCCGCATTCACCCTGCAGCAACACCTCCCGCAGCAGTGGGAATTCCCATGCACTGAGCCAGGAAATCACTCTAAGTCTGAAGGCTTTTGAGCAGCCAAGTGCCTGAATACAACAGCAGGCAGTGTCAGCACTGGGATAATCTTTGCTCGCTCTGAAAGGTTTGGGATGCTCACCTTCATTGGCTGGTCCTGAGCCTGGTCAGGCTGATCTCCTCCTTTTTCTTTCTTCCGTTTTGGTTTCTTTTTCTTCTTTTTGGCTCCGCTGTCATTTGCTGGACTCAAGCCACTAGGGAACAAAAGAAACATCATTGCAGCTCTTTTTTTTTTTTTTTTTTTTTTTTAAGGGCCCTATTTTAGTCATGCCCTAGAACTTGTGCTTATTCGTGAATCTTCTGGATTCTCCTTTTTTTTTTTTTTTTTTTTTTTGGAGGACACTTACACAGTCTCTGAAACACTCTAAGGAAAATAAAAGCTCCCTGTTCTGAGCCCTGGCCTCACAGTCCCCTTCCTTTCCTTGTCCTCCAGCTGAGGACCACACACTGGTTGAGGTTGGAGGTACCTCTGGATGCACTGGAGCCAACGCTGGGGCCACCTGAGCTGGTGGCCAGGACCAAGGGCTCTCTGTCCCTATGGTTAGAGGCTCCAGCAGCTTCTACACCAGGAGAAACCCCACACTCAAAGCCAAGAGATCTCTGTGCGAGGACATATCCTTGGTCCAGGGACCCACTCGGCGTCACTCCAGTCCAAACTCCTGCTAACGAGTTCAGCCCAAACAATATCATTTTACCAACAGGTAGAAGAGGGGAGAAAAACCATCCTGATTTATGAGCGAAGATGTCATGAGCAGGAGGAAATCAGAGCTGATTGTTCCACATTTGCAGACTTCAGCTGGAGAATGAATGCAGCCCATCAGGCAAAGCACGGAGAAAACGTAATGCGGTGAATGGGAGCTACGCCTGAGTCCCAGAGACTCACAGCCATGCTTGGAGGGATTTTCAATTTTAAACCCACTTAGCAAAGCAAATACCAATGGTGAGAGGCGTTTTCTATTTTAAAGTCCATTTAGCAAAACAAATAGCGTGCCCAATCCCCTCTAACTTCCCAAATTAACCCCCGTGCCCTGCAGAATTGCAAACATCCCCAATCGCGGTGCACGGGGCTGCTTTCCATCCCATCTGTCAGCGAACAGACAGCTCTGCCCAGAGCCTGTGGCTCTCCCAGATGTGCTCACAGCCTTTTTCCTCTCCTATCTTGTCAACCCAAGAGCTGCTCTGACAGATAACGCGGGTGGAGAAAGGCACACCGGCTGCACTACCAGAACTATCTTGGCACTTGGGGACATGGGTTAGTGGGCATAGTGGGGATGGGCTGGGGTTGGGCTTGGTGATCTTGGAGGTCTTCTCCAACTTTAATGATTTTTGAAAGAGATGTTACGGCACAAGATGAGGAGGTGATCCGAGGCAGCCAGCACGGCGTCACCGCAGGCACCGCGTGCCTGAGCCGCCTGTGGCCGTCTGTGACGGAGCGACGGCATCGCTGCACAACGGGAGGGGGCTGCTGTCGGCTGCCTGCACTTGTGCGAGGCCTCGGCACGGCCCTGCACCGCGTCCTTATCCCTGAGCTGGAGAGAGATGGGTTCCGGGCTGGATGAAGGCTTGGCTGGATGGCCGCAGCCACAGCGCTGTGCTCAGCGGCTCCATGTGCAGCTGGGCGGTGACGAGTGCTGTCCCCCAGGGCTCCGTGTTAGGAGCGGTGCTCTTCAATACCTTTACCAGTGACACCGAGGATGGGATCGAGGGCACCTCAGCAGTTTGTGGACACCGAGCTGAGTGGTGCAGCTGACAACACAGAAGGAAGGGACTCCATCCAGAGGGACCTGGGCAGGCTCAAGAGGTGCCCAAGGCCAGGCTGGATGGGCCCTGGGCAGCCTGAGCTGGTGGCTGGCAACCAGCCCATGGCAGAGGGGGTGGAACTGCATGAGCTTTAAGGTCCCTTCTAACCAAAACCTTTCAATGATTCCAACTCCTCAGTGCACGGCCATGCTTAGTAATAAGAGAGGTGACGGATGAGGAGCTGTGTATGTCCCACATTTAGACGCTGGAAAATCCTCCTGACAAACCTGTGTGGCTAATTGGGTGCAGGTAATCTCATTAGCCTGTGGGGGCGGGCAGATGGCAGGGACGTCATGGTGCAGGGCAGCAACACATCACCACTGTGATGTGCTCTGCAGCAAACCAGAAACAGCAACGAAACGCCACTTTCACACAAAGGAAATGAGAATAAACGTGAAAGTGTGATTATCTGCTGGAAAATAAACTCTGTGCTTCACCACAGAGAGCCACTTCCCAGCGCTGACACAGAACCAGGGCGGGGGAACTCAATTCCTCCTTCCTGTCCTTAAAAGGAAAGGAAGTGCTGCTATCGCACAGTAATAGTGCTGAGTTCCTACAGCCTCGAGCCAAGAGCTGATGGCTCCAAGCACAAACTGGGCACTTGCAGAGGGACAGCGCCAGGCACTGCTCCCAAACACTGCCCCTTTGCGCCCTGTGCTGGGGACAGCGCTCACCTCATGCCCTTGGAGATGTGGCACTTGGGGACACGGCTAGTGTACATGGTGATGGGTTGGGGTCGGACTGGATGACCCTAGAGGTCTTCTCCAACCTTAACGTTCTATGAATGGGCACAGCAGGGATGGATTTAGGTTGGACTGGACGATCTTAGAGGTCTTTTCCAGCCTTAGTGTTCCATGAGTGGGCATTGTGGGGATGGGCTGAGGTTAGATTAGATGATCTTAGAGGTCTCCTCCAACTTTAATGATTCTATGATTTGCTCAACAGCACCCAATCCTTCCTAGTCCATGGCTCACCCATGAGCCACCATTCCTCTGAGCAGCTGTGCTGGGAAATCATGCCAAGAAGGCACAGTAATAGTGATTAAATGCCATGTCTGTTCTCTGCTTGGCTCTGGTTCCTGAAAACCTAATCACGTAAGAGGGGAGGAAAAGAAAAACCTTCCCAAGCATGGCTAAACCCATTAAAAGGAGACACGATGCCACACCCAGGCGGCAAATAAAACAAAAGTGCACATCTGTGCTGCCGTAAAACAGCCTCTGTAATACGTCTTGCATGACCTTTTATTACTAGACAGGCAAGATCGCTGCCGAGAGATGCTGACGGGGAGAGAAACGCCCTTCATACGATGTAGGTGGGAGCCTAGTGAGGCTTGGATGTGCCATACAGAGGCACAAAGCTTCAGTGTGAATGGTGTGAGATCGCTGCCTGTGTCACTGTGTCATTGCTTCACACCTCGTGTCCCCCAGCGCTGCTCTGATGGGTGACAAGCAGGTGGCACTGGGTGGCACTGGGTGACATGGCAATGCTGTAGGAGCCAGCATAGGATGGAGGCACCAGGACGGCACACACCAAAACACAAAGCTGCCAGAATTCGGCACAAAGCTGCAAGAATCCCCGAGGTCTCCGCCCCCAGCCTCCTGCCCATCTCCCATCCACGCCACAACCGGGCGCGACCCTGCTCAGCTTCAGCACACGCTCTCACACATTGGAGTGAATGGAAGCTAAACGGCCCGCCCCCACGAAGACCGACAAGCGGCTCGTCCAATCGCAGCGCGCGATGTTATCTGTCGGCCAATCAGCGTGCGCGAGGGGCGGGGCAGCGCTCACTTCCCGGCCGCTGCCCACCTCAATGGGCCCCGCGGCCGCCCCCGCGCGGCGCTCACCCCCGCTTCGAGCCGCGCTCCGCTTCGTTTTCGCAGTCGCTGCAGTGCTCGTGGTCGTTCTCCTCCGCCGACGGCCGCTGAGGCCTCGCCGGCGGCCGCCTCACTGCTGTCTCACTGTCGTCCGCCATCTTGAAACGGGGCCTCGGCGGCTGCCGCACCCCCACAACAAAGCGCGCTGCGATTGGGTGGCGCGCCGCGGGGCATGCTGGGAGCGGTAGTCCGCGCAGGCAGGCGGGGGCCGGGCCCGGTGTGAGCTGGAACTACAATTCCCGTCAGCCTTTGCCCCGCCCCAGCCGCTTCCTGCCCGAAGGGGCGGGGAGATCCCAATGTAGGCGGCGTTGATTGGCTAAGAGCGGCACCCTCAGTTCCTCTCTGCCAATCGGCGTGCACTACACTGCGTGGTGCGTGAAGCCTGCTACGGGTGAGTGTGAGGGAGCTAGTCCCTAGGCCTGGCTCAGTCTGGCTGAGGGGCTTCGGTTGGGGGTGTGGCGGAGGATTTCCCCGCTGAGATCATGATTTAGTTTTTATTTTTTCCCTTTTAATTTCAGTTTCTGTCACTGCCGGGCCCCCGGAGCTGGGCTCGGAGTGAAGTTGAGGCACCTCGGCCTTCAAACCCGGCTCCTTGTGGTGTGTACCATAAGGCCTCTTTATTTTGTGTGGTAAAATCATTTAATTTTCCACATTTTTTTTTTCCCCTGGTTTTAGCTTTCCTCTTGTTTGTTTGATTTAGTTGGTGAAGCCCAACACCACCCCAGACTGTCTGTTCTGGGGAAAACCAGTGTCTGGCTCCTGCCCATAGCATCTGCCAGAAGGGATAGTCAGCCCCTATGTACAAATCAAACCCACTATAGTTAAACATTTACACCTCACAGCACATTTATACCTCGCACCACAGGTCTCATAGGATCTCTGTGACAGTACAAATGCTTACAAACTTCATTTGGCTGTGTATTGTACACCAACCTTTCACGTTGCTCCTTTACCCCTCGCTAATTCCTGCAGCTGTCTGCTCACAGAGGTCTGTAATGGAGGGACAGAAAGAGGTTTGTTGGGACTGTGTAACAGAGGGACAGAAATAGATTAATTGGGATCATGTAACAGAGGACAGAAATAGGTTTGTTGGGACCAGGTCCCAGCTGAGGCCACGGCAGGGGGTTACTGCGCTTAGAAATGCTGTATTTACTTTACATGGGAAGGAGAGTTTTATGTTTCTAAACACAGGAGAAGAGTCTCCTCCCTTCAAAGCTGCATACTGAGGGCCTGAGCCCCTTCCTCTCCCCCTTCCTCTCCCCCTTCCTCCCCCCCCCGCCCCGTCACGGGGTGTAGAACATCCAGGGCTGGATCCTAACCCACTCTGAAGCAGGGGGAATGCCCCATGGGGAACAGGTGATCACTTGGCAACAAAGCTCAGGATTTACATCAGCCTCTTGGAGATCACTGCTGTTTGTTGTGACTGCCCTCTCTGAATTCCTCCTTGTTGCTGGAGTTAACCCCGTCTGTTTGCCAAGAGGAAGGGAAGAGCGCACGTGGTGCTGCTGTGGGCTCTGTGTGCTCTCAGCAGCCACAGAGCGAAGCTGCTGGCAGGTGCTGCTGGCTTTCCTCTCTTTGCTCTAACTCCCGCTTCCTCCCTCTGCTGAACTGCCTTCAGCTGCTGCAGAATGCATCCAGCCCTCTCTGGGTCCCATTTGTAGGACTGAGTCATGATGCAGGTGTCTTTTTCTATCAAAAAGGAAGCATTGAAATCACACAGATTGTCAGGGTTTGGGGCAGGTGCCTCTCCAGGAGCAGCGGTGTGAGCTTGGTCTGGCCAGAGGATGAGGGGTGGCCAAGAGCAGCCCACGGCTCCAGGAAGGTGGTTACTAAGGAAATAGAGCCGGTCTCAGCCGATTTGGCAAGGGGCTGAACCGGCCCCAGGGCTATCAGCAAGCAGAGGGCTGTGCGTTTCATGCCCCTTTGTGAGCTGACAGCCACGAGCTCACTGCTCAGAGCCGTGATTTCTTGCATCCGTCACGCTGTCCATGCGGTGCGTGCTGCCGATGACAGTGCTGGCTTCCAGGTAGTGCAGCAATGGGATTTACTTGCAGGCTCCCGTGGTCTGCGTCCCGATTATGTCAGAGGTAGCTTGTCTCCTCTCGCTCCCCATCTGTTGAGATCAAGCAGGGCTCACTATCTGTCCTCGTGGGCTGAAAGGCTGGGTGAGTTCTTCCCGTTGTCACTGATCCTGTGTCACCCTGCCAGAAATGCTGGGTGTCCTCTGATTTGGGATGCTGTAGGTGAGGCACAGCCAGAGTTCCCATGCTCCGGGGAAGCCTCGTTTAACCTGGCTCTGTTTTTCAGCGTGGGCACCCAGCTCAGAGGGGTGCCAAGGCTCTAATAATGTCTCGGTGTCTCCCTGAAAATGTATGACTGAGCTCTGAATGAAGTTGCCTGTTTGGTATAAATATTTGATGAGCAAAACAGCCACGTCCTGGCACGTTTTCAGCTCTCTCTTTCTATTTCAGAGCGCAATGTTCCTGGTCGGGCTCTCGGGTGGAATCGCGTCGGGGAAGAGCACGGTGGTGGCCGTACTCCGGGAACTGGGCTGTGCCGTGATTGATGCTGATGTTATTGCCAGAGAGGGTTCGTTCTGCATAGCTGATCTTTCTCCCCTATGTTCCCCTGACAACTGGGATTGATGTGCGGTGACGCGCAGACGGCAGAGGGTGCTCTGGGTACATTAGATCTGCTTCCCTCCCATTCCCCAGTTGATGAGGATGTGTGGAGCAGCTGTCTCAGGGGATTGGAACTAAGATATATTTCTAATAAAAAAAAAATAAAAAAATAAGATCATGTCCTAATAACAAATGCCAGGGGAGATCTTACCCTGAGTCTCCCTCTCCGAGAGTGCAATGCAGTCAGTGCTTCCTGGCTTTGAAAGCAAGCTCTTGGCAAGAGAAATGCATTTCTCCTTAAAGTGGGTTCCGTGGGCTGATCCAACCCCCTGAGCCCCAGGACCTCACCCTGTAACTCAGTTACGCAGGGTGGTATCACAGAGCTGAAAGAATTCCCACAGTGCTGGATGTTAATACAGAGAAATCCGCCCACAAAATCATTGTGCCTTAATGTGCTCAAAAAAAAAAAAAAAAAAAAAAAAGAGGCTACAAAGATCTCAGCTCAGAGGGAATTCAGTCTGTGCTCCTGCACATCTGCACCTTGCTGCTTAGAAATCCAGGCTTTGGGTCTGCAGCTGAGCAGTGGTGCAGGCTGTTATCATTTTGAAGTGCTTTTCTGTTTGTTGAAGAACTTACCTTGTAGCCGCTCAAAGCTGCCATGCTCTTACATTTTATTGCACTGTAATTCCCCTGGAGGTGTTGGAAATTTGCTAGAGGTGCTCAGAGCCCTTGGAGGCCATAGGAAAACACTATGGATACTTGATGTCAGTTTTCTACCAATCGCTTCGTTTTTCTCCAATTCCTTTTTTATGTGTGTGTGCTTACTGTATGGATCTCACCCACCCTGAAACGGCCTCAACGTGAAATTCCGATGGAGAAAGAAATGGGTCTTAAAGACTTTTATTAGGTTGGCCCATGGTTACAACCTGTGGCAACGTTCCTGGATTTCTGAGAGGAAATTACATCTGGTCTGTCACTCTCTGTGGTTAGCCTCAGCTTGATCTTAATTACATTTTTATTATTTCATCCGTTCTGTTTGTGATTTTGATGCCTGTTTAACGTCAGAGTCCCCCCAAATACCTGTTGGGAATTGATCTCTGAGATGGCTGCTGCATATGTTCTCACAACGAATTTGGTGGCTGAGGCTAAAAGGGGCAAAAAACCTTCGTGACAGCCAGAGCCCACGGTACAGCACGTCCAGGGCGGTCGTGGCGCTGAATTAATGTCCCCAAGGCGCTTCGATCCCCAGGTGTCAGCCCTCGGAGGGACCTTGGGCTGAGACTTTGCAGAGTGCTGCCTGCAGCGCCGATGCCAGGTGTCTGCCGGTGCGTGCTGGCAGGCAGATGCGCTCTCGAGCTCTGTTATTTAACGAGCAAACCTCATTTGAGGCCGATCGCTGATGCAAACGCTGCCTGTGCTGTGCAATTGTCTCTGACCTCCGGCTGTTTCCTGTTATCAGTGGTGCAGCCCCGCCTGAAGGCCTATCAGCAGATCGTGCGTTACTTCGGCCCCGAGATCCTCTTGGAGAGCGGAGAGATCAATCGTGAGGCGCTGGGAAACATCATCTTCTCCCACCCGGAGAAACGGCGGCTGCTGAACGCCATCACCCACCCCGAGATCCAGAAGGAGATGCTGAAGCAAGTCTTGAAGTACTTTGTGCTAGGTAAGGGGCTTCAGGGGCTCCTGGCTGTCCCCAGTCACTCTGATCTCCATGTCAACCTGGAGAAAGGGACAGGGAAGGGGACAGAAGCAGCGCTGAGCGACGGCCTTTGTGCTCCGCCACTGGTGGCCTTTAGCATCAGCGTTCGGAGTATTCGTCACTGCCCTTCCTGCCTTTCACTGCTGCCCTTCACATTCTTCTTCTGCGTTTTAAAGTACATCTGCAGGGCCTGAGAAAGGCATTGTGAGGCCTCTTTGGAGATTGCTCTTTGGATAATGTCATACCTTCTGAAATGGCCAAATATTATTCCCTGCTCCCAGCCTCTCTGGGCTTCGATGAAAGCTGCAAAGCACTTTTAGTCTCGATAAGGTGAGAAATGGGCTGACAGCTGTGCTTTCCAAAGTCCCGCTTTTCCCCCTGATAAATATAACAAATACAGCTGTCAGACTTGGTCTAATCAAATGCCAGATAAGATCACCAGCTGTTTTGGAGGTCTCCGTGTAGACAGAAGGATGTCTTAATAGAGTCAGTCTGGTTTTGCGGAGCTTATCAAAGCCGAGCCATATGACAGCTGAATAGGGCTGTGCAGGGACCCCAGGATTTGGGGTGGAAGGAGCAGAAGGCAAGGGAAACAGCGGGCAGGAGAGCTGGGAGCCGAAACGCAACGAGTTCTGAACCCAGGCTGCAGAGTTGGAAGGAAGACCCTGTCCTGCCCCTTGGCGAGAGTGCAGTGTGTGTTCAGCAGGCTGCTTTGTCCTCATTAGTCAGGTTTTAATGATTTGGGATAGCTGGATGCTGTCTCCGAGGATTGCTTTGTAAGGAAAGCTCTATTGATCAAGCCATAGGGCAGCGAGAAGCATCTCTAGATAGAGATGCTGGTAAAATGCTGGTTTGTTGGAGGGCTGTGCCTTTGTCCAGGCTTTTGTTGCCATGGCCTGGTTGGCTGGGGAGCTTTGGCTTTGTTTATAAACCAGCAGAGCTGTGAGGTCCGCAAGGATCTCCTTGCTCTCTTTGGGAAAAGTAGAACTGCTTAGCTAAAGCTTTCCAAAAGGGAGGAAGACTAAGCTGGAAAACGAGCTGGGAAACATCAGCTTAAATGACTGCAGCCTGGCAGAGCCTTGGACAACTGAAAGAGAGAAGAGCAAATTCTGCTGTGGGCACTGCTCCCCTGGAGAGGCCGGCGACGACGTGTGACTGCTGCTCCTGCCAGCACTGCACAGGCACTTCCATTTGAGCTTCTTGTTTCATCTCCTCATTATATTTCTGCAGCTTCACCTTTGGTCTGAGATCATCCAGGTTAGGGTTTTTTGTTTTTTTTTTTTTCCCTGCAGAAACTTGGAATGAAACCATTTCCTCTCTCTGAGCGGGAGGAGGGCTGCTCTTGGAACAGCTATACTCATGGAGCTGCTGAGTTTTGCTGGAGCAGCTGCGGTGCATGTGCAGAGTGTGAGGCCGCTGGGAATCCGTGTAATGCTGCTCCTTTTGGGGGGCGTTGTCGTTTCTGCAGGCTACCGCTTTGTGATCCTCGACATCCCTCTGCTCTTCGAGACCAAGAGGTTGACCAGGTTCATGAAACGCACCGTCCTGGTTTACTGGTAAGAACCACGTGAGCCAGGAGCACTGGGACTCCTCCCCATCCCTCCATGCCCCTCTCAGCACTGCCCTCTGCCCTGCAGTGACCCGCAGACCCAGCTGGCGCGCCTGATGAAGAGGAACGGGCTGTCCCAGGCTGAGGCCGAAGCACGCATCGCCTCGCAGCTGCCGCTGGATGAGAAGCGCAGGATGGCCACTCACGTCATCGACAACTCCGGCGACCGCGAGAGCACGCGCCAGCAGGTGCTGAGGCTGCATGCAAGGCTGGAGGGTTCCCTGGACTTCATCTGGGCACGGCTGGCGGTGGGAACGGCCGTGGCCGTGCTCGGAGGGCTGCTGTACCTCCTCCTCCAGCGTTTCATCTCTTAATTCACCTTTTTAGGGTGTTTTTTTTTTTTTTTCAGTTGTTTTCCAAAGGCCTGGATTTCCAGGTTTGAAAAGGGCACTGAAAGGCCACCTGTTTTAATGAGCTTTGCCAGCTGAATGCAGACAGTGGGGTGAGGTTTCTCCTACAGGCTTCCCAAGGTGAATGTGAGTTTTCTTCCAGCACTGTCTCGCATCTCTGTTCTTTAACTTTTTGCTCAGGGTCTGGTGCCCATCTGTGGGGTGGAACAGCTCCCATGGTGGGGACAAAGCCCTTCTTAGCCCCATGGAGATCTGAACAGTGACATTCTGACCTGTGGTGAATTCAGGCATTTCAGCCTCTTCCATGGCAGTCTCTTCATGGGGGAAACACTTGGGCTCTTGGGTCTGCTTCCTGCTGCTGGGTGTCCCCATGTTGATCCCCTGGGATTAGATATGGGATTAGATATGGGATTTTCCCTTCTTCCACGTTAAACCTGTGCATGGGGACCAGCAGCATGTCGCTCCCAAGGGCTGGGTGCGCAGCTGGCTGCTTGCAGCCTGTCTGCCCCGTGTTTCTGCAGCCTAAACAACCCCGTGAGCATTACCTACAAAAGGGGGATGATGCTGGGGGTGTGGTGCATCCCCAGATGCATGGGAGCTGCCTCCTGGAAAGCCACTTGCTGCTGCTGGAGAGTGTGAGCCTGGGCGAGGCGGGTTCTGGCTCTTGGCGTTTGTTTTAATAAAGCGCTAACCAGCAGACGGTTCCCCGTGGCTCTGAGATTTCCGGGCTGCAGCGCTGCTCTTTTCCTGGCCTTCTCCCAGGCTGTGCCTATGCCGGGGCACGGCTGCACTCTGTAAAGTTCACTGTGTGCAAGCAAAGCTTACGAGCACGCTTATGTGTTCCTGATGCAGAGCCCAGTCCCGGTCCCAGGAGCTCTGCAGCCTTGGTTCCTGCAGGGCCGTGGTTCAGCCCTGGCTCTGAGCTCTGCTCTCAGCTCTGGGCTCCTGGGCACTGAGCGCAGTGGGGTGTCCGAGTCCAGTGTTTTACGTGGCCACAGGGACCTGCGGGTCCCAGCCCTGGGCTGCTTAATCTGAGCATCCCAGCACAAGCAATAACCCAATGCCATGCCCCTCTCCTGCTTTTTAATGTGCCTTTAATTGCGGTGGCGAGGCTGGGGCCGGGAGTCCCTCCCAGCAAGCCATAAATCAGGGCTGGAGCAGGACAGGCTAAGCCAGAGATAAGCACTGATTGCGTTCCTCCCTCCCGGCTCACTGCCTCTGCGATAAATGGGGCTGCGATGAGGCCGGGGGGAGCGATGCCGGCACAGTAATCACATTTGGCGCTCTGCTCCCACCCCGCTGACGTTTCCCAGGCACTAATGAGTTTAGTAGGGCCGAGAGAGAGCTGATTTCAGGGCGGCTGAGAGGTGTAGTGCTGCCCAGCGTGGGGATGGGGATGTGCAGTGCCCGGCTGTGGGGCTGAGGTGGGTTCTCACCTTCTGTGGGGAGGACTCTGAGCCCAGTGCTTGGCTTTGGAATTGGACTCTGCATCCCCCATGGGTACCGAACTGCGGTCCTCCACTGCGGGTACCCTTCCCCACCTGCCACGTCCCTCAGCCTTGGGGACAAGCTGGGGGCACACCCCGTGGCCACATCCCTGACCCTCTCGGGGACAACCTGCACTTGGCGGCTGTCCCCACCGGTGACAAATGGCTCAGCTCTGTGCCATCGACAGCTCAATCGATGGCTCTGGAGGGAGCCCAAAGGGCAATGCGCATCCATCTGGGGACATGTGGCCTGCCTTCGTGCTTGTGACACTGGTGGTCAGCTTCCCGCGTGGCATGGGTCCTTGGGGGCACCCAGGCTGTGCCCCAGTGCAGCATCCCATTGTCCCCAAGCATGGGCTGTGACCCAAAACCTAGGGAGGGGCCCTTGGGGGCAGGAGGAGTGGGCTGAGTGGTGTCACTGCCTGGCACCGGTGTCACGGTCGCTGTCACCGTGTGGTCCCTGCGGCATCACACAGTGTCGCCGTCGCCGCACGGTCCTGCACGCGTGGCACAATGCTGCGGCACAGCCCCGCGGCGTCACCGTTCCGTGGGTGTCACATGGTGTCACTGTCACCGCGCGGTGCACGGGGTGTCACTGTCGCTGCCTGGCCACAGGGTGCCACACAGTGTCACTGCAGCTCCCATGGGTTGTCACACGGAGTCACCGTCACTGCTTGGCTCATGGGGTGTCACATAGTGCCATGTCATTGCATGGCCCACGGGTGTCACCCAGCGTCACGTCACTGCCGTCCCGCAGTGTATCGCGCAGCGTTGCCGTCAGCGCATGGCCTGCGGGTGTCACCCAGCGTTGCTGTCACTGCATGGCCCATGGGGTGTCACGCAGTGGCACTTCACGGTGCCACGGCCACTCCCCTGCACATCCCGTGGGCTGTCACCCCTGCCACTGCACAGTCTCCAGCCCACTGGGGGATGCATCCCCATGGTCCCCAATGCACTGGGGGATGCGTCCCCATGGTCCCCAATGCACTGGGGGACAGGTCCCCATGGTCTCTGAGCTGGTCCCATCTGCCCGCCTCGTCCCCGTCCCCTGCTGCCAGGCAAGCAGTGATTTTCCATCAGTCACCGGCTGTCTCGATCAGCCAGGCTCTAATTAAGTATCGGTGTTGGCAGCCCTTAATTGCCAAGCGGTGGGAGGGTGGTGGCCCTGCTGCGCCCACAGCCTCTGTAATAAGCGGCCGTGCAATGGGGATGGGCTAGGGGGATGTACTGCCCCCGCCTCACCCCAAAGCTGCACTGGGGTCACCCCATAGGATGGGGTCAGTGCCCCGTGCTGGGCTGGGTATGAGCCCATGCCCAGCTGGCCAGCTAGTGCGTCAGCCAGCCAACTAGCCCTCTGAGTCACTCAGCTAGTCTGTTGGCCAAGTGGCCGCCCAGCTACCCAAACAGCTTGATTGCTAACTGGCCAGCTAGCCAGCCACCCAGCCTGCTGCCCATCTAGTCAACCAGATAACTAACCAGCGCATCACCTAGCCACCCACCAGCCAGCCAACCAGCTAGTTGGCCAACCAGCTAGCCACCTGCCAGCTAGCTCACTAGCCAGCTATCTAGCCACCCAGCCAGCCCACCAGCCACCTTGGCCAACTCTAGCCAAGCAGGCATCCAAAGAGCCAGTTGGGTGTCCAGCCCGTGATTGAGTGCACAGTGGCCAGGACCATGGCCAAGGCACTTAGCAGGGACAAGCGAGTGCTGTGCTAGAACTGTGCCTCAGTTTCCCCTTCTGTTTCTTTATCCCCGGCTCCATGTTGCTGTCACAGTGCCCAGACACCATGCCACATCATCACTCGTCTGGAAAACTCCTCATTAACACCTTCATTTAATCAGCTCTGCTACCCAATGAGGCGGTCACGGTGCCCTTTCTCAGCACTGGGGATGGCTGTGAAGATGGATGCAATCATGTGCATAGGTGGATGCAGGTAGAGATAGAGGGAAGCATGCTTAAATGGAAGGATGTGCAGATGCCTGGATGGATGGAAGCATGGATGGAAGGAAGGAAGGAAGGAAGGAAGGGTGGCTGTATGGATGGATAATGGGTGGGTTTGTGGGTGGATAGGTGCCCCCAGGGCAGTAGGCAGCAGCAGAGGAAGCCCCACACAGGAGCTTTCGCAGCCCATTGATCGCACACCCACCTCGGTGAGCACATGGGCATTGCACACCTGTGTGCACGTGGGAGCTCACCCCTGCACACAAGCACATGCACCCCCACACACCCACATGTGCACATGCATCCCCACACAAGTGTGCACCTCCACGCTTGTGGAGGGGAAACTGAGGCACGGAGCAGCTCTGACCTCATCCCACAGCCCCAGCACCGCGTGCTCTCTCCCGTCCCTGAATCCCAAATCCTCCCTAACGAGCTCCAAGCCAGCAGCAGGGCCATGGCCAGCCCCGTGCCCCCGCACCATCCCTGTGCCCCACAAGCATTGATCGTGCCCCACACCACCGCGGCCCCTCCGCGCCCCCCGGCCGCCCACCTCTGCCTCGCTCTGCAGAGCAAACAGCCGCGGGCTCGGCTGCGCATCGATTCTGTGAGAGCTGCTGTTTGCTTAACCTTTGCAGAGAGCGGCAGACGCGCGGCATGAGGAGATGCTGCCTCTCAGCTTTGTCCTTCCCCATCCTTCAGCTGCTAACGGGGCTTTGCTTGCTTGGCTGAGGGGCTGCGGTGGCCCACGAGCAGGGGATGAGGGCAGGGATCACCCTGGGGTCTCTGTTGTGGGCCTCTCAGATGTTGTCCCCGCTCACATGGCGCTGCACACGTGGGATGATGCTCCTGGTGCTGGCTGCATGGAAACGTGGCACTTCGGGGTGGTGGCTGTGCCATGGAGATGCAGTGATTTGGGTTGGTGGCCACGTCAATAGGGACGAGGTAGTTTGGGGTGGCGGCCGTGCCAGGGGGAGGTGGTGGCGTGGGGTGGTGGCTGTGCCATAGGGACATGATGCTTTGGGGTGGTGGCCACACCATGGGGACCTGGTGGCCTGGGGGTGGTGACCATGCCAGTAGGGACATGATGGTTTGGAGTGGTGGCCGTGCTATGGGTTTATGATGTTTTGGGGTGATGGCTGTGCCGTGGGGACATGGTATTTTTGGGTGGTAACTGTGCCATGGAGATACAGTGGTTTGGGGTGGTGGCCATACTATGGAGACATACTGTTTTGGGATGGTGAGGTGGCCTGAAGTGGTGGCCCTGCTGCGGGGACAAGGTGACATTGGCACACATTGTCTGGGCACAGCAGTGTCCCATTACCCCTCAGCATGAGGCGAGTGCCACGATTCAATCAGGGGGTGTCCAACGGGGCCCCGCTGCATCCACACCGCCCCGTCCGCATCCCCGTCCCCATGCACAGCCCCGTGCCACCCGTGGGAGCGCTGCGCCGGAGGGTGACTCACGGAGCCCGTGGCCTCGCTGAGTCGTATTTTTAGGAGCTCATTAAAAAAGAAAAGAAAAGGAAAAGGAGGGGAGAGGGAGAAAAGAAACGGGGAAGCGGCGGCAGAGTGCAGTTATCCTTCCCATGGTGACTGCTCGTGGGGACATGGGGACAGCGCAGGGGCAGCACCCCGACCCCAAAATATTCTTCAAGCCCCCAAATCCCCTGCAGCCAGCACCACGGCTGCATGTCCCAGGGCTGTGGTGTCACTCTGATGGGTGTCACCGGTCCCCGCGTCCCCGTTGCGATTCGGCCGCGGCGCCGCGGGCGGCTGTCACTTCCCATTGCGTCGCGATGCCAGCTGTGACAAGCGGGCGCTCGGCCCCACAGCCCCCGGTCCTCGGCTGCGGAACGCGGGGTGACACGCGGCGGAGCACGGCCACCAAACCCCCGGGCACAGAGCGGGGTGTGCCACAGGGCTTCGTCCCCGCTGTCACTGTCACTGCCATGTGCATGGGGGTGGCATTGCTGGGGACAGTGCGCTCGGCCCCGCTACCACCGGCAGTGACATCCTGTGTGGGTCACAGCGCGGTGCATGTGTGGGGCTGGGGGGGTTGGGGTGATGGGGACGTGTTGGGGACATGGAGTGATGGTGGCCATGGAGGGGCAGCGTGGCACTGCCGCCCCATGGGCTGCATTGGGGTGCAGGTGTGGCCCTGTTCCCTGTCCCTAATGGTCCCAGCTGGGATGGTGGGGACGCTCTGTGGCAGTGTCTGTGGGGGTGTCCTGTGGGGTGGGAGCTGTGGGGCACCCTGCAGGGTATAGGGCTGGCCCTGAGCCTGGGGCTGAGGTGCGTCTGCCTGATGTGTGACATGTGTGTCCCCCATGTGCGTGTCTGCGTGTCCCCATGTGTCACAGGCAGGACGCGGCCATCCCTTGGCCCAGCGGGAACATGGGTGACAAACTCAGGGAGCGGTGCCTCCGGCTGAGCCACCCCGGGTCCCACCAGGGACACAGAGGGGACACGGGGGGGCAGTGCTTCTGACCCCTCTGTGCCACTCGTGCCCCATGGCCATGGGTCTGCACCCCATGCCCACACCAGGTGGGGGCGTGGCCACAAGGGGGCGTGGTTCTGCGTCCCCCGGGCAGTGCTGGGGGTGTCACTGCGCGGAGGGGGCGTGGTCTGGACAAAGTGGGCGTGTCTCCGGTGGGAGGGGGCGTGGCCAAGGGGCGGCCGGGCGTGCATACAGTGGCAGTGGGCGTGGTCACAGCGGGCGTGGGCGTGGCCGGGCGCGGGGGGGCGTGGCCAGGCTCGGAGCGCACCGGAGCTCAGCGGAGCGGATCGGAACGGAGCGGCACCGCCGATCCCCGAACCCCACCGCCCTGCCCGCCCACAAACCGGCACCATTCCGGCCCAGCGAGCAGCCCCGGCCGGGCGTCGGCTCAGCCTCGGCCGTAAAACTTTGCTGGCGGCCGCTGCGGGCGTGGTGATGGTGCTGGTGCTGGTGGTGCTCATCCCCGTGCTGGTGAGCTCGGCGGGCACCGACGGCCGCTACGAGATGCTGGGCACCTGCCGCATGCTCTGCGAGCCCTACGGGGGCACCGCGCCGGGGGGCGGCCCGCTCCCACCACCCTCCACGCTGGTGCAGGGGCCGCAGGGCAAAGCGGGCAAACCGGGCAAACCGGGACCACCGGGACCCCCCGGCGAACCGGGACCGCCGGGAGCTGCGGGCCCGCCGGGGGTGAGGGGCGAAACGGGCAAACCGGGGCCCCCCGGGCTGCCGGGTTTGGGGGGTACGGGGGCGGTGAGCACGGCCACCTACAGCACGGTGCCGCGCGTCGCCTTCTACGCCGGCCTGAAGAACCCGCACGAGGGCTATGAGATCCTCAAGTTCGATGATGTGGTCACCAACCTGGGCAACAGCTACGATGCCGCCTCGGGGAAGTTCACCTGTGTCGTTCCCGGCACCTACTTCTTCACCTACCACGTCCTGATGCGCGGCGGAGACGGCACCAGCATGTGGGCTGACCTCTGCAAGAACGGGCAGGTATGGGATGGAGGGGTCCGGGGAGGTCCTCGGGGGGTCCTGTCCTTCTCCTGCCCATGAGATGCACATTCTGTGCAGCCCCGGGATGCTCCATCCTTCTCTTGCCTGTGGGATGCGTGCCCCCGCAATGCTCCATCCTTCTCTCAGTGGCAATGGTGTGCTCCAGGTCCCTCCCCGAGGTGCCCTGTTCTTCTCCTGCCCGTGAAATGTGCACGCCATGATGCTCCATCCCTCTTCCAGCCATGGGATGTGCACCCTACATTACTCTGTCCCTCTCCTGCCCATGGGATGTGCACCCTGAGATGCTCCATCCTCCTCCTGATGCGAATGATGTGCCCCAGGTGCGCCCCCAAGGTCCCCTATCTCCTCCTGCCCGTGGGATGTGCTCCCCCCAGGATGCTCCGTCCTTCTCCCAGTGGCAATGTTGTGTCCCCATGGGTC
This sequence comes from Numida meleagris, assembly GCF_002078875.1. NCBI lineage: Eukaryota > Metazoa > Chordata > Aves > Galliformes > Numididae > Numida > Numida meleagris. The sequence continues at coordinate 290,393 of NC_034434.1, read as the reverse complement.
CCCTCTTGGTCCCTCTCCTGCCCCAGCGATGTGCCCCGCTGTGCCGTGTGGTGTCCATGTGCTCCCTGCCGTGTCCCTGTGGATCGTGCTGGTGGCCGTGCCCTGGGGACAGATGCGCAGGGACAGCATCTGCGGTGGCCTTGGGGACACTGCGGGGACTATGCAGCACTGAACCCACATTGAGGGCAGCATGAGCCCAGCCCGGAGCCGGGTCCACTGCTCCTCGGTCCTATCTGGGGAGAGATGTCCCCATCCCCAGCTGCTGTGCACCCATGGGACATCTCATCCACCCGCTGACAGCCCCTGGGTGACACATGGTGGGACTGGTGCCCCGGTGCTGAGGCTGCCCCTGTCCCCACCCTGCTGCCCTCTCTGTCCCCAGATCACCACCATCCCCATGGCTGAGGCTTCCAGGTGATGTCTCATCCCCACGACATAAACCCTTCGCTGGAGCTATGGCTGTCACACTGCAAATGTCACACTGCACCGAGGGGCTCCGAGCTCAGTGGGGTGACATCTCCCCATGGTCTGAGCCACAGCTCTGCCCCAGCGGTTGGGTTTGGCTTTTGCAATTGGGTCCTCCCTCCCTTCACTCACAGCCCCAAATCCAAGGCATTAGGGATGCTCAGTGCTTATCCCTGTGGCGCTGCCTCCGAGCATCACTGCACGGTACCCATTGTGCTGAGCGTTGCCCCGGCACCTGGATGGGGTTTTTCCTTCCTCAGAAGCCCCACAGAGGGATTTAGGAGCCCAGAACCCAGCTGGGAATGGGGTCACTTCCCCATCCCTTTGCCATCCACATCGCCCCATGATTTAAGCCACGGCTTTGCCCCAGCAGTTGGGTTTGACTTTCAGCTCTTGGATTCTCCCTCCCTTGGCTCCCAACCCCAAACTGGGGGCACTCAGGATGCTCCGTGCTTATCCCCACGGCAACAACTCCGAGCACCCCCGTGCGGTGCCCATTGCGCTCAGCATCCCCCCAGCACTTGGATGGGGTTTTTCTTTCCCACATAACCCCACGCAGTGATTTTGGATCCCAAAACCCGGCTGGGAACGGGGTCATCACCCATCCCTTTGCCATCCCCACGCCGTGGGCTCGTGCCGGCACTAACAGCTGCGTTTCCCGAAGCTACAAAGCTCCTGTCAAGAGTAAATAAACCCATTCGGGCGTGCGCCTGCAATACAGCTTAATCATCGTCGCGGCCGTCCTCGTCGGGCGCCAGCTTCGCAGCCGTCCCCACGCGCCGGGTGCTAATTGCCGACGCGATATCGCTGCTCTAATTGGGGTTTGTGTCGCAGAAATACGGCCCCAGAGTGAAGTCGGGGTGGTGGGGTTGCACCGCAGCGGTGATGCCCCAGTGTTTCCCTCCGGAGAAGTGTCCATCGCAGCACTGGCCGCAGCGCTCGAGTTAATGAGAGCCAGGGGAGCTGCTCCTGGTGATTAATTAGCATTAATTATGATTATTTGTATTAGCTTGTCGCCACTTCGGCAAGCGTGGGGTGACAGATTTGTGTTTGGGAGAAAGATGGATGGATGTCCTCGGTGTTGTCCCTTGCGGGGATGTGGGGACAATGGAGGATGGTCCCCAGCGTGTGGCCCCACAGAGGGACATGTCCACGGGGCTGTGTGCTGGAGAGCCCGGATGCACCCAAACACGATGTGTTTGACCCCAAAGACACAAGGTGCCCCCAAACACCGCATGATGTCCTTCTGTGCTGGGTCGCCACAGAACTGTGGTGGTCACAGTGGCCAAGACGCTGCTGGGGACAGCTCCCAGCCATAGGGTCAGTGGGGTTGGTGACCACTCCCCCAGGTGCCATGTCCCCATTTTGGGCACTTCTTCCTGCGTCCCCTGGGTGCAGGGACAGCTTCCAGCCATAGGACCACTTGGGCTTGTGTCCCCATTTTGGGCTCTTCTCCTTTCCCATGGGCAGTGTCGTGGGGAAACCAAGGCACAGAGCTGCTGTGCCCCCTCTCTACGTCCCCTCCAGTCCTGGGGACATGGCTGCTGGGACAACGCTGTGGCACCGCCGCCTCCTCTGCCGCCGTGGAGCCATTTATCTTCCCTGGTTAGCCAAGGGCTGGCGGGCGCGCGGTGACGAGGCGGCTCCTTAACGAGGGAAGACGGATGGCACTCGCTGCAGCGGGGACGGGCGGTGTGCTGGGACGTCAGTAGGTTCCAGAGTAAACAGGGGCTGATGGGTGGGATCTGTCACGGCCGTGGGCTGCCTGCGGGTTTGGGGATGCTGCTGCCTCAGCCCCAATGGCTTTTAGGGTAGCAGCACCCCAGGGACGGCCACGGGGCTGCGGTTGTGTCCCTTCAGCTGTGGGTTTGGGGCCGCTCCCTGAGAGCCAGCGGAGAGCCCATTCTTGTCAGTCCTAATTAAGAGCCGCTTCTCCCTGCTGCGCCGCTTTGCATTTCACATGGGATTTTTTACCTGCCGCCTTGTCACTGTCACCCGGCGCGCTGAGATCTCGCTGCAAGGCTCCAGCTCAGATTTGATTACCCCAATAATTCCCTATCAGCTGCAGCCGCAGCGCCACTTCCCTGGGCAGCCGCGGGGCCATGGGGCACATGTGGGTTTTTATGGCATCCCTTCCCGCCCCACATCTGAGCCGTAGCCCTGTGTTCAAATCTGTGGGTCAGGGCAATGCTCGGTGGCACCATGGTGGCACCGGTGTCCCCGCGCCAGTGCCATCTCTTCCATCCAGGTCCCATCACGCATGGTATGGGTCCAAGGAAGCCTGGAGGGAGGAAGGAATGGGGCCCATGGGTGCCCCATGGGGTGGCTGGCTGTGGGGTCACAGCAGGGAAGTGGGGCCGCTGGATGCAGATGGGCTAACGCGTTGTCCCCCGTGCAGGTACGGGCCAGCGCCATCGCGCAGGATGCGGACCAGAACTACGACTACGCCAGCAACAGCGTCATCCTACACCTGGATGCGGGCGACGAGGTCTTCATCAAGCTGGATGGGGGCAAAGCCCACGGTGGCAACAACAACAAGTACAGCACGTTCTCGGGCTTCATCATCTACTCGGACTGAGCCTGGACCCATGGCATCGCCCCATGGCATCGCTCCATGCCCACCCAGCCCCATGGCATCCCCACGTGCAGCCCTATGGCCGGCTGTGGGGCCCAGGAGCCCCCTTCCCCATCACCCGCTCACCTCATTGCTGCTAATTCGGGGCGGGGGGAGCAGAGGGGCGGTCCCCTGGCTGTGACCCACACGGTGCCCACGGGATGTGGGTCTGTACAGGGTGCCTCGCGCCAGGGTTGTGCCAGGGGAGCTGCCCGGCCCCAGGTGACTCCATGGTAAAGCAGAGCTGTGACCTCTCCCTGTGTGCTGTCTTTGTCCCCGTGTCGCGGTGTCACCAGGGTTGGGGACAGCATCTTCCAGCCTTGTTGTCCCCCCTCAGCCCGGCCAAGGAATCGGGGCACCGTCCCCAGGTGCTGCAGTCCAGGTGGGCGCTGCCACCTGTGTCCCCTCGCTGCCCCCACGGGGTGACGGTGGGATGGGTCCCCACGGCAGAACATGGCCCCGTGATGGGATGTGTCCCCATGGCAGAACGTGTCCCCATGACAGGACCTGTCCGCATGATAGCACATGGCACCATGGTCAGACGTGTCCCCGTGATGGGATGTGTCCCCATGTCAGAACACGGGCCCTGTGACAGGACATGGCCCCGTGACAGAGTGCGTCCCCGTGATGTGACACAGCCCTCGTGACAAGACGTGGCCCCATGTCAAGATGTGTCCCCATAGCAGCGCATGGCCTCATGTCAGAGCGTGTCCCTATGACGGGATGTGTCCCCTCCTGGGGTGAGGCGGCCCTGGGGACGGGCTGGGGTCCCCCCCCCCCC